>NC_057808.1:367107685-367407685 GCF_018294505.1 Triticum aestivum | reverse complement strand
GGGCCCCTGCAAGAGCCAGAGCTATAGCTGCACTCAGTCGGGCCAAGGCTTTTCTCCCGGAGCTAGACCCGGCCGACATCGCTCTTGGATACCCCATCCTGAAGGAAGAGGGCACCCCCTTCGACCAAAAAGACTTTGTCGCCTGTGTGAAAAGTGTGCGCCCGGTGGCTACCATGATCGGGAACGATACAGATCTTACCAAGTATCAGCCGGGTTATGACACGGAGAATCAGAGGATCCCAACTCCACGCTATGAAGCAATCAGCCTGATTCCGCCGACTCGTAAGCACACCTTTGCCCCAGAAGTTGACCCGGCCGGGTTAATTGATGATGAGGCTCATTTGAGGCTTTGAGCGGCATTGATTGGAAATCATCAACCTTCCAGGTCATGGGAACAGCCGGAGAAGCGGAGAGGGATGAGCCGGAAGCTTCGACCCAACAAGCTCCTTGATCTGTTAAGCGGCTTACAGACATGCCTTAAAAACAATGCCTCATCTTTGGACTCTAGGAGTCTTGTAATAGAGTAGGACAAACACTTAACTTTGTCGTGCCATCGTGCACGTTTTGAATGCTTAACTCCATTGAAGCTGCCTCTTTATATTCCTCTGGGTTACAATTGACCATTTGTTTTCCTTATGCTTGAAGAACTGTCTTTAACCATCCTGCATAGAAAACAAATCACAAGTCTCTGGGCGGCTTACCGCACTGAGAGTCCCAGACCTTATATATATAACCCGGAATATGAACCAAAGTCACCAAAGACTGGCCCTCAATTATATCCTCGATGTAACCATAATAGCATACTTACAAGCCTTCAAATATTCTTCCGGTTTATGTAACCCGAATAATGAGGTTGAGATCTCAACTCCTGTTCACCAGCATTGGTAAAGCTTATTGCGTGTTACCAAATTAAGCCGGCAGAGCCAGAACCGCCCTTGCACACGGTTGACATGATCAAAATAACTTGTTGTAAACCAAAAAATCCAAACTTAAGGGCTTCTGATTCGAATACGACCAGAGAACCGTCCCAAAGGGGTTAAGCTAAGATTCGAATGCGATCATATAGCCCCCAGTGGGTTTGGCGTTGCCAATCAAGAGGGTACCGACAGCTATGTTCTCTTTGGTTCGAATACGACCCATGTTTGAACAGGAAGCCCCCAAATGACCTTAAGAGTTGTTTAACGACGCTGATTCGAATACGATCCACGTCGGTTCCCAAAGGGGGTTGAGCTATGATTCAAATATGATCAAAGAAAACTCCCCAATGAGCTCGGCAATTTGCCAATCAAGTGGGTATCGACAGCTATGTTCTCTTTGGTTCGAATGCGACCTATGTTTGAACAGGAAGCCCCCAGGTGATCATATTGTTTACGGCTAGATTCGAATACGATCATAAGCCGGATCCACCTCCAAGTGACCATGTGATGTTGTAATGGAAATAACACGTTTTACCTTTGGAGGAGAAAAGGACAGAGGTCCTGCTTTATTATTTATCATAATATATACATGGCTATAGAAATATGTACATTATGAGAGCCGGTGGCTCAAGTGTAATAAGGCCGAAGCTGAGCTATGTTCCACGGCCGACGGGTCTCTTCCTCCGACTTACGTGAATCCTTGTGCTCCCGAACGTCGATAAGGTAGTATGACCCGTTGTGCAAGTTCTTGCTGACCACAAAGGGCCCTTCCCAAGGCGGGGATAACTTATGTGCATCTGCCTGATCTTGGATGAGCCGGAGCACCAGATCACCTTCCTGGAAGACCCGGGACTTAACCCGGCGGCTGTGATAACGGCGCAGGTCTTGTTGGTAAATCGCCGAGCGAGCTGCTGCCACATCACGCTGTTCGTCCAACAAGTCAAGAGCATCTTGGCGCGCCCGCTCATTATCCGCCTCAACATAAGCCGCCACTCGAGGCGAGTCATGACGGATGTCGCTGGGGAGGACTGCTTCCGCTCCATAAACCATGAAGAAAGGCGTGTAACCCGTAGACCTGTTAGGAGTAGTATTGATGCTCCATAACACGGAGGGTAACTCCTCCACCCAACAACCCGGCGTCCGTTGCAAAGGGACCAAAAGCCGGGGCTTGATGCCCTTCAAGATCTCCTGATTAGCTCTCTCAGCTTGACCATTGGATTGAGGGTGAGCCACTGATGAAACATCAAGTCGAATATGCTCTCGTTGACAAAACTCCTCCATGGCGCCTTTAGACAGATTGGTACCATTGTCAGTTATAATGCTGTGTGGAAACCAAAGCGAAATATCACCCTTTTCATGAACTGAACCGCTGTGGCTGCGTCACACTTACTAACTGGCTCTGCCTCAACCCACTTTGTGAACTTGTCAACTGCCACCAAGAGGTGGGTCTTCTTATCCTTGGACCTTTTAAAAGGCCCAACCATATCAAGCCCCCAGACCGCAAATGGCCAAGTAATTGGAATCATCCTCAGCTCCTGAGCCGGCACATGAGCCCGTCGCGAGAACCTCTGACAACCGTCACATTTACTGACCAAGTCCTCCGCATCAGCATGAGCCGTCAGCCAATAAAAACCATGACGAAAAGCCTTGGCCACAAGAGATTTTGAGCCGGCATGATGGCCACAATCCCCCTCGTGAATCTCATGCAAAATATCTTGGCCTTCCTCAGGGGAAACACAACGCTGGAAAGTTCCAGTGACACTGCGCGATGTAGCTCACCATTGATAATTATCATTGACTTAGACCGCCGGGTTATTTGTCTGGCCAAAGTTTCATCCTCAGGCAACTCTCCCCGGGTCATGTAAGCCAAGTATGGTACTGTCCAGTCTGGGGTGATGTGGAGAGCCGCCACCAACTGTGCCTCCGGGTCAGGGACAGCCAAGTCTTCCTCTGTAGGCAACTTAACAGAAGGGTTATGCAAGATGTCCAAAAAAGTATTAGGCGGCACCGGCTTTCGCTGAGAGCCCAGCCGGCTTAAGGAATCAGCCGCTTCGTTCTTCCTGCGATCAACGTGCTCTACTTGGTAACCCTGAAAGTGTCCAGCAATGGCATCAACTTCACGGCGATAAGCCGCCATGAGAGGGTCCTTGGAATCCCACTTGCCTGATACTTGTTGAGCCACTAAATCTGAGTCGCCGAAGCACCTTACCCGGCTCAAGCTCATCTCCTTAGCCATCCGAAGACCATGGAGCAAGGCCTCGTACTCAGCCGCATTGTTAGTACAGGGAAACATCAACCGTAGCACATAACGAAACTTGTCACCTTTAGGGGAAGTCAATACAACTCCAGCCCCCGAGCCCTCCAATTGCCTAGACCCATCGAAGTGAATAGTCCAATATGTATTATCCGGCTTTTCTTCAGGCACCTGTAGCTCTGTCCAATCGTTGATGAAATCCACCAAAGCTTGAGATTTAACAGCAGTGCGTGGTACGTATTTCAGACCATGAGGCCCAAGCTCTATAGCCCACTTAGCCACTCTTCCTGTGGCTTCTCTGTTTTGGATGATATCTCCAAGGGGAGCAGAACTAACCACAGTGATGGGGTGACCCTGGAAATAATGCTTAAGCTTCCGGCTTGCCATGAACACACCATAAACAAGCTTCTGCCAATGTGGATACCGCTGTTTGGACTCGATGAGCACCTCACTGACGTAGTAAACCGGCCGCTGAACCGGATACTCCTTACCCTCTTCCTTGCGCTCCACCACCACAGCCACACTGACGGCTCGTGTGTTAGCAGCTACATACAGTAATAAGGGCTCCTTGTCAACCGGAGCAGCAAGAACTGGGGGCTCAGCCAGCTGTCTCTTCAAATCCTCAAAAGCAGCATTAGCAGCATCATTCCAGATAAAGTCATCAGTTTTCTTCATCAACTGGTACAGTGGCATGGCCTTTTCACCCAAACGGCTTATAAACCGGCTCAAAGCAGCGATGCGGCCTGCCAGGCGCTGGACGTCGTTTATACACGCCGGCTTAGCCAGAGAGGTGATTGCCTTGATTTTTTCCGGGTTAGCTTCAATGCCTCTGTTAGAAACCAGGAAACCCAAGAGCTTGCCTGCGGGAACACCAAAAACGCACTTGGCCGGGTTAAGCATCATCTTGTAAACCCGGAGATTATCGAAGGTTTCTCTAAGGTCATCTACCAGGGTCTCCTTCTCCCTGGACTTAACCACGATATCATCCACATAGGCATGAACATTGCGCCCAATCTGGTTATGAAGACAATTCTGCACACAACGCTGATAAGTCGCCTGAGCACTCTTGAGTCCAAAAGGCATAGACACATAACAGAAGGCTCCAAAGGGAGTGATGAACGCCGTCTTCTCCTGGTCCTTAACTGCCATTTTAATCTGATGGTATCCAGAATAAGCATCCAAGAAACTCAAGCGCTCACAACCCGCCGTAGCATCAATGATTTGATCAATACGGGGGAGAGCAAAAGGATCAGCCGGACACGCCTTGTTTAAGTCCGTGTAGTCCACACACATCCGCCAGGTGCCATTCTTCTTGAGCACGAGCACCGGGTTAGCTAACCATTCTGGATGAAAGACTTCGACAATAAACCCGGCCGCCAAGAGCCGGGCCACCTCCTCACCAATGGCTTTCCGCCTCTCCTCATTAAACCGCCGAAGGAATTGCCTGACCGGCTTAAATTTCGGATCAATATTGAGAGTGTGCTCAGCGAGTTCTCTAGGTACACCTGGCATGTCAGAAGGTTTCCATGCAAAAATGTCCCTATTCTCACGGATGAACTCGATGAGCGCGCTTTCCTATTTTGGATCCAGATTGGCACTGATGCTAAACTGCTGAGATGAGTCACCTGGAACGAAATCAACAAGTTTAGTCTCATCAGCTGACTTAAATTTCATTGCCGGCTCATGCTCCGTGGTCGGCTTTTTCAGAGATGTCATATCTGTTGGGTCAACATTGTCCTTGTAAAACTTCAACTCCTCTGTTGCACAAACAGATTCTGCATAAGCCGCGTCACCTTCCTCACACTCCAAGGCTATCTTTCGGCTGCCATGAACCGTAATGGTCCCATTGTGACCCGGCATCTTGAGCTGTAAATATACGTAACACGGCCGTGCCATGAACTTGGCGTAAGCCGGCCGCCCAAATATGGCATGATACGGACTTCTTATCTTGACCACCTCAAAGGTCAATTTTTCCGCCCTGTAGTTGTACTCATCTCCAAAGGCCACTTCCAGCTCGATCTTACCAACTGGATAAGCCGACTTACCAGGCACCACACCATGGAAAACAGTATTGGACTGGCTGAGGTTCTTATCAATCAACCCCATACGACGGAAGGTCTCATAATAGAGGATGTTGATGCTGCTGCCTCCATCCATGAGCACCTTAGTGAACTTATATCCTCCCACCTGAGGAGCCACCACCAGGGCCAGGTGACCCGGATTATCAACCCGGGGAGGGTGATCCTCCCTACTCCACACAATAGGCTGCTCAGACCATCTTAAATAGCGTGGAACCGCCGGCTCAACAGCATTCACAGCCCTCTTATGAAGCTTCTGATCTCGCTTACACAGACTGGTGGTAAACACATGATACTGTCCACCATTGAGCTGCTTTGGATTGGTCTGGTATCCCCCCTGCTGCTGTTGATGACCCTGGCCGGACTGCTGATTAAAGCCCCCTTGAACATTCTGAGGATTGGAATTTGAGCCGCCGCCCGGGCCATGAAAGCCGCCAGCGCCTGAGCCGCCGCCCGAGCCATTGTTGCCATTAAAGGCATTGGAATTCTTAAAGGCCTTCATGATTGCGCAATCTTTCCATAGATGAGTAGCTGGCTTCTCCCTAGAGCCATGCCTTGGACAGGGCTCATTCAACAACTGCTCAAGCGTTGGGCCTGAACCGCCGGCTCGGGGAGGTGGCCTCCCCTTACATCGCTGGTTGTTACCCTGTGAGCTGGCATTGGCCACAAACTCTATGCTGCCATCAGCCTTACGCTTGCTACCTCCTTGGTTCGCCGGGTTATGCTGAGGACCCTTGCCATTGCCGTTCTTCTTTCCCTTCCCTGTCCTTTCATCATCTGACGCGGGGTCCTTGGTACTATCAGAGTCGGCGTACTTGACGAGAGCCGCCATCAGCGTACCCATATCATTGCAATCGCGCTTGAGCCGCCCGAGTTTCATCTTCAGGGGCAGGAAACGACAATTCTGCTCCAACATTAAGACTGCAGAGCCGGCATCCATCTTATCAGATGAATGTATTATCTCTTTGACCCGGCGAACCCAATGGGTTGTGGACTCACCCTCCTGCTGTTTACAGTTAGTCAAATCCACAATTGACATAGACTGCCTACAGGTATCTTTGAAGTTTTGGATGAACCGGGCTTTCAGCTCAGCCCAAGACCCGATAGAATTCGGTGGCAGCCCTTTCAACCAAGTGCGGGCAGTCCCATCTAACATCATGGTGAAGTACTTGGCCATTGCCGCTTCGCTGACCTCCAGCAACTCCATGGCCATCTCATAACTCTCGATCCAGGCTCCGGGTTGTAAATCAGCCGTGTAATTAGGCACCTTCCTAGGCCCTTTGAAATCCTTGGGCAGACGTTCATTGCGGAGAGCCGGCACTAGACAAGGGACACCTCCAGTCCTCGTAGGGATACCCACGTCGATGGAAGCCATCGGATAAGCCGGGGGTGGCTGATAAGCCGTCAACTGAGGCACCTGCTCCGCCTCTTGCCGTGCTCTGTCTTGGTCTACCGCGTGAAAGGCCCCGTTATGAGCCGGGCCGTGGCCAGGAGGCAAGTCATGGCGTCGGACATTACTTGAGCCGGTCGCTGAGACCATGTGTCTGCTATAACTCGGGCTCCGGCCTGGACGAGGGGTTGAATGAATCCTGTCCCGGCTATAAGAATATGCCTCTTGCTGCGCCAGAGCCGTCTGAAGGAGTTCTCTGACCCGGCGGGTTTCAACCGCCGTTGGAGAGTCACCATCAATTGGGAGAGCCGCCAGCCGCGCCGCCGCGGCGACCATGTTCTCCAACGGGTTGGCATAATGACCCGGTGGTATTGGTACGTACTGAGGCGGGGCAGGGTTCACCCGGGGAGGTCCCATCACTTGGGGCTGAACTGGCGTTCCAGCCCCGGGCACTATGATCTCTGGCGGGTTACTAGACCCTGCACCCGGCGTGTTGAAAAGGTTTCGAGGATCGTAAACCGGAGGGAGTCGAGATTGGGCCTTTTGATGCCTCCTTCTCATGACCTCATTGGACGCGTTTTGATCCATCGTGAGCCGGAAGGACTGTGCCTGAATCAGCTGAGTCTGGGCGTCGAGAGCCGCCCTCTCTGCAGCCATCCTGATCCCCTCCGCCGCCAGATCCTCCTTGGCCTTTGCTAGATCCAACTTTAACTGTGCCACCTCCGCGTCATGCTGAACTTGATCCGCCGGAGCAACCGTAGCGGTCAACAGGACCGTCATCTTATCTGTGAGATCCATCAGCACCTGAGCCGGCGAAGGCACCGGGCTTCCTGACCCGGAGGCGGGGTTTTGAACAGGTTGCGCGCCGGCCATGAAGATTCCAACCCGGCTCGGCGGCTCAAAGGGGTCCGGAATGCTGTCGCCATCGGAACAACCCCTGAGCCTGCCATCTTGAAGTTGATACAACGAGTTTGACTCATCCGTAGACGACTCGCCGTCAGAGCCAGCGGCCGTCTCATCACCAGATCCAGATCCTTCAGAGAGTCCTCCGTGGACACATCCCACGAAAGCATGCTTCAAGGCAGGTAAAGCCCGGGCGGGTCGTGCACGCTGAGCCGTCTCGATGAGATCGGCGCAGAGATCCGGCTCAGGGCCCGGCTCACCAATCTTGCCAATGAAGACATGAATTCCGCCGAAGGGGACCCGGTACCCGTACTCAATTGAGCCGGCGTCGGGGCCCCAGTTTGCATCGTCGATGTAGAGCTTGCCGCGACGACTCTTGGTCATCCGGCCCACAGCGTATCCCTTGAGCCCTTCGAAGCTGCCCTTCAAGAACTCAAATCCACCGTGCGCAGGCCCCACGGTGGGCGCCAACTGTCGTGGAATTGTCACGGCAGATGTCCTCGCGCAAGGACTTAGTCGTGGAGCCATCGCAGCTAGGAAGCTTAAAGGGGTTAAACGGGACAAGGAACACGAGGGTTATACTGGTTCGGCCCCTTACGGTGAAGGTAAAAGCCTACGTCCAGTTGAGGTGGTATTGATTAGGGTTTCGATGACCAGGAGCTAAACCGTCCTGCATGGTTATCGAGTTTGTCTTCCTTCCCCCTAAACCGCCGCCGGGTCGCCCCTTTATATAGAAAGGTTGACGCCCAGCGGCTCTCAGAGCCCCGGCCGGCTCATAACAGCGTCCGGCCCGGACTCTTAACTATTCTTGCCTTACACTACAAGTTTCACCCTAACGGCGGTTAACACTACGGGCCTTAAGCCATCTCCGGGTCTTAAGCCCATTATTGACCCGCCGTATTCAAGTTTGGTGCTGGGCTTCGCGTGATGACCATTATGACGTAACCTAGCCCCTCCTGGGCGGGTGACTCTAATGGTTATATCCTCAACACTTAGTGATAAAGCAAACAAGCACACACGAGAATATTCACCCCACGCTATGACTCCCGGGCAACGGCGCCAGAAAAAGGTCTTGATAACCCACAAGTATAGGGGATCGATTGTAGCCTCTTTCGATAAGTAAGAGTGTCGAACCCAACGAGGAGCTAAAGGTAGAACAAATATTCCCTCAAGTTCTATCGACCACCGATACAACTCTACGCACGCTTAACGTTCACTTTACCTAGAACAAGTATGAAACTAGAAGTACTTTGTAGGTGTTGTTGGATAGGTTTGCAAGATAATAAAAAGCGTGTAAATAAAAACTAGGGGCTGTTTAGATAAAGACACAATAAAGTAAATATAGAGAGTGTGGAAAAGTGGTGGTAGGAGTTGTGAAATTGTCCCTAAGCAATTGACTACGTTACTAGACCGATAGCAAGTTTTATGTGGGAGAGGCCACTGCTAGCATGTCATCCCTGACTTGGAATTCTATGCACTTATGATTGGAACTATTAGCAAGCGTCCGCAACTACTAACGTTCATTAAGGTAAAACCAAACCATAGCATTAAGATATATTGGTCCCCCTTCAATCCCGTATGCATCAATTTCTATGCTAGGTAGAAGCTTCTGTCACTCTTGCCCTCCAATACATAGTCCTATCAACATACAACTAACCCTATGGTGTGATCCACGCGCGCGCTCATATGATGGGCACCAAAGGACAGCAACATAACCACAAGCAAATTAAATCAATCATAGCAATTCATCAACCACCGATAGGACAACGAAAATCTACTCAGACATCATAGGATGGCAACACATCATTGGATAATAATATGAAGCATAAAGCACCATGTTCAAGTAGAGGGTACAGCGGGTTGCGGGAGAGTGGACCGCTGTAGATAGAGGGGGGAAGCTGATGGAGATGTTGGTGAAGATGGCGGAGGTGTTGGTGAAGATCGCGGTGATGATGATGGTGGCCATGGCAGCGTTCCGGCGCCACCGGAAGAGAAGGGGAGAGGGGGCCCCTTCTTCTTCTTCCTTGACCTCCTCCCTAGATGGGAGAAGGGTTTCCCCTCTAGTCCTTGGCCTCCATGGCATGGGAGGGGCGAGAGCCCCTCCGAGATTGGATCTGTCTCTCTGTGTCTCTCTGTTTCTACATTCTGGTCTTCTGCCCTTTCACCGTTTCGTATATATATGGAGATCCATAACTCCGATTGGATTGAAACCTTCGCCCAGATTTTTCTCCGAAAATTAGCTTTCTTGCCGCCAAAGAAGAGCAGCAACCGCCTTACAAGGGGGCCATGAGGGTCAGACGCGCGCCCAGGGGGGTGGGGCACGCCCCCTGCCTCGTGGCCCCCTCGGGCACCGTCTCGCGTTGATTCTTCTTCCCATATTTTACAAATATTCCAAAAATATTCTCCGTCCGTTTTTATCCCGTTTGGACTCCGTTTGATATGGGGTTTCTACGAAACATAAAACATGCAACAAACAGGAACTAGCACTGGGCACTGGATCAATATGTTAGTCCCAAAAATAATATAAAAAGTTGCCAAAAAGTATATGAAAGTTGTATAATATTGGCATGGAGCAATTAAAAATTATAGATACGACGGAGACGTATCAATAGGCCTGCCTACGTTTCTCCTGTACGCACATTATCTTTAGGCTTGTCTCTCACGCATTGTCTCACACCTCTCTTCCTAATCGACGAGTATGATTCTAGCAGAGCATTCTGTAGGATGCCCCTTAAAGTTAGGTTGGATGAATAGTAATATCAGAGATGAGGGGTTACCTTAGTCCGAGGACCTAGGGTTACAAATCCTAGCCGGCTTTGTCAGTGGACACATAGTCCTTCATGATTCTGTTATCTTTGTCTTGTACGACTAGTCATCCATGGGTCTCCCTAAATGCGTCACGGGCCGACCAATGTGGCGCAGGAAGGAACCGAACCAAGGGCCTCACCTTGACCCACCGGACCTCACGCGGTGACACACCCTCTGCCCCCAGGTCTCGTTATCTTCTCACACCCACACATACCAACACAGACACCACACAAAAAAATTCTCCTCGTGCCTCTATCCCCTCCCCCTTGCATATACACACTCAAGGGAATCTCTCGCTGTGACATCATATTCATCTCGCTCTCTAGACCTCTCTCATTTCTCATGCTATCTCTCCCACGGCCCCTCCCCCCGCCGGCCCCTCTATCCATGCCTCTCTCGAATACGTAATACACACACATACCTCTCTAGGCCCTGCCAAATACATCAAATACACATTCACACATGTTACATCACGTACTCCATTGATCTAAAAGCCATCTCTTCACGTTTATTTCGCATACAACATTCCTTTTGAATAAAGTGTGGCCAAAAAATTATTTTAGAATTTCTACATATATACAACATTACAAAGTTATATGGAGGAGTATGAACGTTAATTTGCATTGCATGGTGCCCACAATGATATTTATTCCGCACTGTGAATTTTATATTTTTATACTATATATAAAGTTAGTCATAATAAAGAGAAACGAAGAGCATCTCTCTCTCCATCGCATACACCCCCTCTACGCCCCTTTCACGTACGCACACAAACTATCTCCAGGTCCTCTAAAAGTAAGCCCCCAGCACATTCACGCATGTTTCATCTTTCTCTCGCGATATATACAGTGACGATCATTGTATTTGAAGCGAAAGCACGATACGTACATTGGACTTCAGAATCCACTCATTACGGTCACCATTTACGTTTTGTGGTTATTATACAGTCACGGGCTCACCGTACAGCTCTGTATTTGCTCAAGACACGACTAGTTGACCAGTTAAACGCTCCACGTGGCATCTCTAGTGTTGCATCACATTATCTCACTACCATTGGGCCCACCTGTCGGCTTGTATTTACTCTACACTCTTATAAAAAATAGAGTTGCTGATGATGGTGTGCCTGCCATCCTGCAATATAGGCCATCCGATTTATATCTGACGGGTAGGAAGGAAACTATGGCAATTTTGCAAAAAGGTACCCACACACCTCTCCACATTTGCAAATAAGGCTTTCCCTCGTTCATCTTTTTCTCTCACAAGATAAACTAGTCATACAAATGCATCTTAATGTTACGTGCAATGCACGGGCATCTTGCTAGTAAGAATGAAAACAAACGACAAAAAAATATTGGACGGTGGTTCGAAGTCATGACCGCGGGCACAACGGACAAGGTGGCCTTGTATTGGTATGTTGAGCCGTCTGTTTTAACACACAGGAGCTGGTGTGGTGATTATACACACACGCACGCATGCACACGAACTGCATGCACGCAACACTCACACGAACACATGCAGCCACGCACGCACGCAACACTCACACATACACACTCCGCCACGCACGCACGCAACACTCACACATACACACGCAGCCACGCATGCACGCAACACTCACACGCACACACGCACGCATGCATGCACACACAACACGACCAACACACACTCTCACGCTCAAGTGCTCAACCTACACGTGCATGCGCACACATCATGCCCTGACAGACACATACACAACCAGGTGATTCCCACGCACGGGTTGGAGTCTTGTCGCGCCTGCGTAAATTTGTGTTTATCTGACCTTTTTTCTATGTGAACTGACAGGTGGGACCCACAAGGAACATGGTTAATTTAACTAGTCAACATGGTGCCACGCAGAATATTTGGCCGGTCAACAGAGTGCAATCCAATGCTGAACGGTGAGCAAGTGACCGTATAATCACCGCAAAACATATATAGTGACCGTAATGAGCGTATTCTGAAGTTCGGTGACCGTATTACGCTTTTCTCTCTATAGGCCCTCCAAAATTACATCTCTACATGTTCTCACATGTTACATCTAACAACTATGCAATACAACACTACTACTACAAACACAATAAATCATATGTGTTTTTATTTTTACTAGATATCATATTGTTACTTAATTATTCAGTTTGCATACATTAAAATTGCCTTTGAAGTGTATGACCAGTATCATCTACCGTGCGGGAAAAATCCCGCCCTTTCCTGTTTAATCGGGTTTGTATCGATGGATTGTGCGAAACAGCAAAACTATAGTACTATACAGTACAAGTGATAGTTCACTGGGACGCTGTGTCGTGTACTCCTCCGTCGTAAGAGTGGAGCGCTCACTTTCATAAATGTTCTAGTCCCTTTCGCCGACATGTGGGACATCAAGCTACCGGGTCCATGTGCCATACCGAAATACAGTGCAGAGCAGTAGGGGTGAATCACCCCAGTCATGGCGCCGGCGTAGTAATGAGCAATGAGGCGTCAAATCACAAAGCTGCACCTTTCCCGCAGTTAAGTTGGAGGGACGAAGTAATAATGCTAAAAAAAGAAGTTGGAGGGACGAAGCAACCATCATTTCACTCGTTGCTGAATCCGCTTCTCCCTCATCTTCTTCAAGTTAACCACGTGTTGCTTCTGCTGTTGTTCTGCCTCATGTGGGACGCGAATCGGCTTGGTAAAGCACTAACACGTGGGACCGCATGTTAGCAAACCGCCAGGCCAACATCCTCTAAAAATAAGAAACCTCCCCCACCATCCACGACAAAATCACCTCCTTTTTACTAATATTGATTCTATAATTTTTAGATCAATATAATTGAGATTTGTATAGATAGCACACAGGAGCAAAACCAAGTGGTATAGTTAAGGGCATCCACAATGTGTAGCCAAATGTGAAAATAGCTTTTGGCATCGATGGGAACCATTGTGGATGGTGCTGCCAAAGCCAAAAAGATGGAACCGAAGCTCCCTGATTGATTGATTGAAGGAATAGAAAAATGCAACGTCTCTCCTCTTTCTCCCGTGCTTGGACGCATGTACAGTATATAACACAGAGTCTACTCCCCTGTCCCTTCTATCACAAATCACAAAAGCAGTGAGGCGTCAAATCACAAAGCACGGATGAAGCAACCATCATTTCACTCTTCGCTGACTCCGCTTCTCCATCGTCTTCTTCGAGAAACCACCTCACCGCACTAAGCTGGACGGACGACTCTATTGTGTACTAGTAGGACTAGTACATTTACGCGTCCTTTGGTTCAACGGACTTCCTGGATGCAAATAAGGTGGTTGTCTTGGCTTGCAGGCGGCACTTGCGAATGACTTACCGTGGTCTCCCTCAATGGTGTTCTCCGTCGAATGCACTTCACCAAGCCACAACGTTCGAGATATCATCAACGTCACCGCAATGGGGAAGGAAGTCAAATAGTTACTACCACCATTTTTTTGTACACAAGGCCAGTATATCAAAATTACAATTTGCAAAAGGCCACTAACACTAATCGAGACAAAATTGATGGGGTTTGCCTCGTACTAGCAACCAAGGACATTAATATACCCTTGCATGCATGCGGAAGTGAGAAGGTTGGTTTGCATGGCGCTGCATTAATCAAGCGATGAGGAGTGAGATGGTTAGCTCTTTGGGATTTGGAGAAAAAAATACGCATTAATTGACACGTCAAATGAGGATTTGTATCGATTAATCCTGCGAAGGAAAACCCCGCCTTTCTTTTTTAACACTAGTACTCCTAGTACGTACGTACTTATCCTGTTTGGGTCTAGGCCTTGCATTGCCATACTTCGCAACACAATTTTGCCAAGCTTGCCTAAAGTTTTCAAAATGAAAAGGAGGTACACTGGCGCACAGCTGTCGCGGTCGCACCGCACCCTCACACGATCGCTCCTGCATGCCGCGGTCGCACCGCACCCTCACACAGTCGCTCCTACACGCCGGAAACCCAACCAAGGGAACGCACCCTCACTGACACGTGCTACCGCATGTGAACAAACCAAACTCAGCCATCCTACCGCTGACCCATAATTTTCGTTCATACAGTATGTTTATCCAACCGCATGTTGGGGAGGATCCGTACAGCCCGTGCGGTAGTCTGTTGGGGAAGAAGAAGAGGTGAGGAAGAAGGGTTAGGAGACGTAGAATATTCATCCAATCGCCTGAAATGGTAGACTGACCCAAATGATGAAAGTCAGGCGACTTGCATAACAATATATGTTTTTACACAGTAAAAGATCCCTAAAAACAACAACATAAAGAAAAATTATCACTGCTCATGGAACGAGACGGCCTCGTCGTCTTTGGCTGCCGGCGCGAACCAGCCGTAGCTGCTGCCGTGTGTCTCCGCACCGTGGTTGTCCTCGGCCTCCAGCTACTCGTTCACGTGGAGCGTGCCGGCGCTCTGCACAGACGAGAGCACCGCCCGGTTCAAGTCAACGACGTCCGGTTCCGCCTGCGGGAGGGCCTCGATGGCAGCGGCATCCGCGCGCTCCGCGTCGAGTTGAGCCTCCACCGCCCGGTTCAAGTCCAGGATGTCTAGTTCCGCCCGCAGGAGGGCCTCGATGGTAGCGGCATCCGTGCGCTCTGCGTTGAGTTGAGCCTCCGCCGCTCGGTTCAAGTCCAGGACATCCGGTTCCGCCTGCAGGAGGGCCTCGATGGCAGCGGCATCCGTGCGCTCGGCCTCAAGTTGAGCCTTTGCCGCCCGGTTCACATCCACGACATCCGGTTCCGCCTACAGGAGAGCCTCGGTGGCAGCGGTATGCGCGCGCTCCGCGTCGAGTTGAGCCTCTGCCTCCCGGTCCTCCTTTAGTATCGCCAGGTTGAACCGCTGGTCCGCCTGCACCATGGGGGACCCGGACGCCGACACGAAGTCGACATCCATCGTCTCATACCCATCGGGGGCCTTCTGCGCCGTGACCTCCGCCATGAACATTGGATCGGCTTCCTCCTCGTAGCTTGGCTCTAGAGAACTCTGGGATTGGCCCGCCGCAAAGCGAGCTTGGGAACAACGGAGGTCTGTGGCACCGACCGCCACCGCGATTTCTGCGCGGCGCTCCGGCGTCAGCATCTTGTAGTATGTGATCTTGCAGCGCACCATGGCTTTCCAGCGAACTAGGGGATGCTTGATGCGGGCTAGGGGATCGAAAGGTGGGGGAATGGGCTGGAAAGGAGGTGTGGTTTTGGGGCAGTGGCTGGCGTAGGCCGAGCAGCGAAGGTTCTGGTGTGAATAGTGGTTCCGGTGACGACCGGTCAATCGGTTTTGACTGTACATCGCTCTTGTCGCGTTCGGTTGCACCCCGGCACGCTGGACCCTCCATGTCGCTCATCGAATGGAACGCGCTTCGTCTTGCGTTTTCGCTCGCTTGTGGGACCGCAGTTGAGAGCAAACCAACGTCCCTTCCCCTCCCCCGCCCGCATCATTTATAGTACCACTCCCTCCATTTTATGTGGAGTAAATAAAAACAAAGGGAGTATACTACGGATGAGGATCCCCTAACGTGGCCGAACCCATTGAGTAACTGACATGCGGGGCCTAGCAAGCATGGGGTCCGCCAGTAAGTGACCGAAAGGGAGGGTAAGGCAGGGATACCTATGTCAGAGGATCCACTTCCACTATGATACGTCTCCAACGTATCTACTTTTTCTCATGCTTTTCCTCTTGTTTTGGACTCTAATTTGCATGATTTGAATGAAACTAACCCCGGACTGACGCTATTTTCAGCAGAACTACCATGGTGTTGTTTTCGTGCAGAAATAAAAGTTCTCGGAATGGAACGAAACTTTGCAAGGATTTTTTATACCAATAATAAGAATTTATGGAGCCAAGACCCACCAAGAGGGGCCCTGGGTGGGCACAACCCACCAGGGCGCGCCCCCCTCTCCTGGCGCGCCCAGCTGGGTTGTACCCACCTGGTGGCCCCGCTGATACTGTAAAATCACATTATTCCAGAAAAAATCAGGGAGAAAGAATTATCACGATCCACGAGACGGAGCCGCCGCCAAGCCCTGTTCTTCCTCGGGAGGGCAGATCTGGAGTCCGTTTGGGGCTCCGGAGAGGGGGATCTTCGTTCTTCGTCATCACCAACCTATCTCCATCGCCAATTTCATGATGCTCCCCACCAGGAGTGAGTAATTCCTTCGTAGGCTCGCTGGTCGGTGAGGAGTTGGATGAGATTTATCATGTAATCAAGTTAGTTTTGTTAGGGCTTGATCCCTAGTATCCACTATGTTCTTAGATTGATGTTGCTATGACTTTGCTATGCTTAATGCTTTTCACTTTGGGCCCGGGTGCCATGAACTCAGATCTGAACCGTTTATGAATTCATCACTATATCCATGTTTTAGATCCGATCTTGCAAGTTATAGTCACCTACTACGTGTTATGATCCGGCAACCCCGGAGTGACAACAACCGGGCCCACTCCCGGTGATGACCGTAGTTTGAGGAGTTCATGTATTCACTATGTGTTAATGCTTTGTTCCGGTTCTCTATTAAAAGGAGGCCTTAATTTCCCTTTGTTTCCAATATGGACCCCCCTGCCACGAGAGGGTAGGACAAAAGGTGTCATGCAAGTTCTTTTAATAAAGCACGTATGACTATTTACGGAATACATGCCTACATTATATCGATGAACTGGAGCTAGTGCCGTATCGCCCTAGGTTATAACTGTCACATGATGAATATCATCCAACAAGTTACCGATCCAATGCCTACGAATTTATCCTTATTGATTCCGCTAAGTTACTACTGTTATCATCACTGTTACTGTTACTATTGTTGTTGTCACTACTATCAAAACTATCATATTACGGTGCTACTGATTACTTGCTGCGGATAATTAATCGCCAGGTGTGGTTGAATTGACAACTCAGCTGCTAATACCTTCAAATATTCTTTGGCTCCCCTTGTGTGGAATCTATAAATTTGGGTTGAATACTCTAACCTCGAAAACTGTTGCGATCCCCTATACTTGTGGGTTATCACACTACTACCCCCCCCCCTCTTCCATCTATAGAGCCTAATGCGTTTTTCGAGGCTAACTTTGACCAAATGTTAGAGTAATAATATATGACATGCAACTTACACAAAGCATACGGTCAAATTCATATGTGAAAGGAGCTTCTAATGATATAATTTTTCCATTATACATCTCATGTACTATTAATCTTGTCAATAGTCAAAGGCGGTTTTGAAAAACGCATTAGAGCATGGTTAATAATATAGCCAGCCGATGACTATAAGGAACTGCCATGTCATCTATAGCCATCATCTATATGCACTCATACAGTAGTGTGGGCTATAAGGTTGGCTATTTCCCGCAAAAAATAAGGTTGGCTATTGTATTAGTACTTTTTTCCATCTCCTCTCTATCTCTTTCTTCATATTTATTGTATTTACCTAGGAATGCGTATATAGCTAGGCTCTTGCATGAGAGCTCACTCCCCTTACTTTTTCACATCTCTCTCCTCCACATAGGCCCTATATAAATGGAAGGAGAGAGTACTATGAGCACTGCTTACTCTACTACAGATGTTGTCAGTACTCCACTAGTACTATTGGACAGGGAGCTTAAAGAAAGTTACTATTGGACTGGCTATACGTGGCAAAATCCTAGTAGGAAGAGCATGCGCGAGAACAAGCACATTCACGTGGTTGAAAACAAATTGGAAACCATCTCTGTTTGAATACAAATCTAGGAGTACATACGAATCTAACAATATTGATTGGGCGTTGTTCAATGTTGATACTTTTTCTATAAGTTTGATGAAAGTAGAGATACTTTGACTACACATAAAACAAAGGGACAATTGCATTTTTACCCCTAGTTGGTTCCTACCCACGGGTTTTGCCCTTACTTTTCGAGCTTGCTCAGTTTTGCCCTTACTTTTTCCGTCGTGGTCCCTCGAATGCCCTTTGACCGTTTGACCAAAACTTTGAAAATTCATAACTAATTCATATGAACTCAGAAAAATGAAAATAAGATATCAAAATGTTCAGATAAACATTACCTTTATGTGCATATCATTTGCATTCAGGAAAAAAGCACCCTTTAAACTATCTGAGGTAATTAATCTTATTAACTTTATTAAAAATAAAAAGGTATAAACAATATTATTATTTTCATGAATAAAAATTACATGCAAATGTA
Source organism: Triticum aestivum (assembly GCF_018294505.1). Taxonomy (NCBI): domain Eukaryota; kingdom Viridiplantae; phylum Streptophyta; class Magnoliopsida; order Poales; family Poaceae; genus Triticum; species Triticum aestivum. The sequence continues at coordinate 367,389,167 of NC_057808.1, read as the reverse complement.
GGTGATGTTTTCTGAACATCCATATATCTTATTTGCATTTTTCTAAGTTCGTATCATCTTGTTAAGAATGTTCTAACGACTTTGACCATTATTTGGAAACTTCATAACAAGTTGATACAAACTCAGAAAAATGCAAATAAGATATCGGGATGTTCAGAAAACATCACCTACATTTGCATGTAATGTTTATTCATGAAAAAAATATTGTTTATACCTTTTTATTTTTAATAATGTTAATAACATTAATTACCTCAGATAGTTTAAAGGGTGCTTTTGTCCTGAATGCAAATGATATGCACATAAAGGTAATGTTTATCTGAACATTTTGATATCTTATTTGCATTTTTCTGAGTTCATATGAATTAGTTATGAATTTTCAAAGTTTTGGTCAAATGGTCAAAGGGCATTCGAGGGACCTCGATGGAAAAAGTAAGGGCAAAACTGAGCAAGCTCAAAAAGTAAGGGCAAAACCCGTGGGTAGGAACCAACTAGGGGTAAAAATGCAATTGTCCCTAAAACTTATATGTGAACTAGAAAGGATCAGCGGGAGTATATTGTATGTTCAAAAGCGAAACGAACATTGAATACCCTTTATATATGATTTGTGGATGCTATGATAACCGGTTCAAAATTTTGAACCCGCCTTAGGTATCACACAGGCACCCATTCGTTCTCTCTCGATTTCATCTCGGGGTCCGGAGATCGATTGAAAGAGGACTATGGTGCTAGGGTGGGTACAATACGTTCGTTTCGCTTATGAACATACAATATACTCCCTCTGATCCCCACAGACCCCCCCCCCCCCCCCCCGCGGGTCATTTCTATCATAGAAACATGTGACACCCAAAATTTTATGTGGCTTTTTCAAAACCTTTTCTTGTTTTGAGGGAAGTGATTTGAATTTTTCTTCTAAAAAGAACTTTCCCTCTCAACATATTTTTCTTTCATGACTAGTGCTTCATTTTTGGATTCACTCAAAACTTGATTTTGGTCTTGGAGGTTTTCCTCTTTTAGTTGGACTCAAACCAAAATGTTTTTCTTTTGGAAAAATGCCTTTGGGAAAATTTCTTTGAAAATACTCTATAGCTTTTGGAATAATCCTTTACCACTTTCAACAATTCTCTCTTGCCATGGCCTTAGTGCAAATCCACTCTCCTAACCCTTCCCTCATCTTTGGATCATGTTTTGCATCAAATCCAGCAAGTTGAACCTCCCCATATGATTATTTTCCATTTAAATCTTATCAAAACAATTTCTGCCCTCTATTCTAGCCCTTGGAGATTTACAAAGGAGCTACCATCTCTGTTTTGATTTTTGCCCCCAAACCAACTCCCCAACCTAGTCCTTTGAACCCTCAACCAAGATCCATGAAGATCCACTGGTCTTCAGTTCAAATTTTTCAAACTATACTTGCTGCAAGTTTGGACCAGAATTGTCAAATTTGGTGAAATTCATTCAAATCTTTCTCCAAAAATTCTGAGTAAAATCAGGCAGCCTCTGGGTGCATTGAGTGATCACCTCACCAAGTCCCAGCCCCAGGAAAAATGTTCTCCTTGCCAAATCATTCTGTCGAACACCTACTGGACACTGTTACTGTCATTGTTCAGTTAAGTTCAGAAAACAGTTTCAGTGCACTGTCGTTTTCTTCAGTGTTCGATCTCAATCTCGCCAGTGTCGCTGTGTCGCATTGCTCCCCGTCCTCTCCCCCTTGTTCCTGCGCCGCACGATCCCCTGGAGCCTTGCGGACGTCGGCGACGAGCAGGAGGAGGTGCGCTGCCCCGTGACCGACGCCAGCGGCGGCTTTGCGGCCGCCAGAGAGAGGCGCGGCGCAGACGTCGCCACCCAGCGCCGCCCAAGCCACCGGAGCTCGCCGCGTGGCCTTCCACTCCCCAGAACGCGCTGCCACTCTCGTCGTGAACCGCAGGGCGCGGAGCGCGCTCTCTGCCGCCGTCGTGCCCGTGCGGCCACCCCACCGTGGACCGGCGCCATTACGCCAAGACCAACCGAGATTTGCGGGGGAACGGCACCAGTACACCTCACTGATGCTGCATGGCCACTCAAACCCCCTGCTCAACCACTGCCTCGCCGTAATCGCTCGCCGGAGTTTTCCCGTTCACGGCCATCCCCTCGGTCCGCCTATAAATAGAGGCCCCGAGCTTCAACTCGAACCCACACCACCTCTGCACTCCACCTAGACCACGCCAAGCCACTGGAAGAGCCCCGGGGGAGCCTTCTTCCCCAGCTCCGGCCGCCGCGACCCGCCACGGGATCCAGCTCGATTCGCTCCCGTGCGTACACCTCTGCCTCCCATCTCCTGCCAGTAGCTCTCTAGTGCATCCCTCCTTCTGACCCGCGCTTCAATTCGAAGTTTGCAGCACCCACCGGAGTTCTCCACCATCACCCGAGCCGCCGTCCGCCGGAGAAAGTGTCGCCGTCGACGTGGTGCTCTCCGTCGGTCGAGTCCACCACCCACCGACGCGGAAGGACACGCTGAAGCTCTTGGTACACTCCGATCTCCCTGTCTCGCCGTGGTTCGACGCCGGCGACCTCCGCAACCTTCGGGCGCCGGCGAGGTTTTTAAACCTGACATGTGGGACCCCTGTCAGCCTCTCTTCTGTTTCCCCTCGCGAAACGTTTTCTGTTGGCGCCTTCGGGCAAATACGTCTCCCCTTTGAGCTTGCGCGTTTCTTTCCGAAGCGTTTTCTGTTTTCTCAGTTAAGCCCCTGGAACTTTTCTGTTTCATTACAGATGAGTCCCTGGATAGAAACCTTTATAACTTTTTAATAAAAAGGGATTTTTGAGTGATTCTTTTTTTGATAGTCTTGTATTTTTGTCTAGTTTTTTATAGTATTTATTTGGAAAATATTTGGAGAAGTTTTTATGCACGCGTTGGTTTTCACGTTAGTGCCCGTTTTCGTTATGTCGTAGGTTCCGGAAGAGGTGACGGAGCCGCGAACTTCGCCGAGCTAGACTCCGACTTCTCTGAACCAGGCAAGCATGTTTGAACCTTTGATATGATAGGTGTTTTGCATGTTTGCGTGAGAGGTTGTGCGTGGCCTATGAGTATCGGTGAATACCTCGTTGCTTGTGAGGCAACTACCCGCATGTTCCAAAGTTGCGATGATCTCTGGTGAGAGATGGCCTAATCATGTGGTGACATGAAGGGCAGCAAGGTGGTACTGTTGTAGCATGCCAGCCTTGCGTCATCCGACAAAATTCCGACGTTAACGTGGACGGAGTCACGTTATCGTTCTTCCACCTTCCGTGCTACCACATGTTTTCTGCCAGAATGCGGTTTAGTAAGTTGGTAACCTCTTTCCGTGTACACACCAAACAGAGGGGCCGGGATGATGGTTCCATGGCCCTGGATTAAAGCCAGTCATCCGGTCAGGGGGCATGGGTGTTTCCGGTTGGGACCGAGGGGGGCACCCCTTAGAGCGCGCGTATAGAAATTTGATCCCATGCTACGCGAGGTTGTAGCCTCCCTGTCTCAAGGTTTTTCTTGAACGTTGCCGAGGGTGATCCCTGGCTTCGGAAATGTTGAATGGGTGTGTACTGGTTAGATGTGTTTCTTCCAAAACACCGTAAACGGAACTAGTCCCCGTGACTACCGAAATCCGTTGGCTGTGGTTAAAGTACAAACTCTGCAGAGTCAAATCCTTCCGAGTCAGCGTATCCATAGTCAAGTATCGTGATCAGTGTATCCGTGTCTATGTCTTAATCTCGTGGTATATCCTTCGTTCCGGTAAGCAAGCTTGAGTAGTAGACTTGGCTGAACGCTATTCCTGTGGATGGACTAACCCTGTTGTTTACCTCATGTCTGCTTGTCCTCTTGATATGATTTACAATTCATGAACTACTGAGCTTTGAATATAAGCCCTTTATGTGACGTCGCACAGACGTCCGACTGTGGCATGTTTGTCTCTTACTTTCAATATAAGCCCTTTATGTGATGTCGCTCAGACGTCCGACTGTGGCATGTTTGTCCCTTACTTTCAATATAAGCCCTTTATGTGATGTCGCTCAGACGTCCGACTGTGGCACGCACTGCCTTTATTTTCTGTTATAGGCCCTTTATGTGGTGTCGCCCTGACGCCCGACTGCGGCATTATTATTCTTGCAGTTTCCTCTCGAGGAGTCATTCAGACCCTCGTTTGGCACCAGTATTACTATTCTTGCAGTTTCCTCTCGAGGAGTCATTCAGACCCTCGTTTGGCACCCAGTATTTAATTTGGGATTTCGGGAGGACCATCGCCCGACTTCTCTGTTATTTTCTCATGCAATTATTGTCTCTATGTCTGAACGCACTTGTTATTCCATTCTTATGCTTCATGTTTACATTTGTTATATCTTATGTCCGAACTGTCTTGCGAGTACTTTCATAGTACTCACCTGGCTTGTTGATTTGGCCAGATGTTGAAGAAGACGATCTCTTGGATGAAGAGTTTGATGGCGCGTCCGACGCCTAGAGGAGTCCCAGTCAGTCCTGTGCGATCCCGGATTTTGGTCACTTGTATTATATACACTTCCGCCACCCGCAATAAGTCTCCTCGAGCCTCACTCCGACGCTCGAAGAGCTGTAGTTTTCAGGAGTCATATCACCCACTTCGCGGTGATATTTCCACCATCGTTGTTATCGTGAGTTAGTAGTTATGCCACCCTATCCGCCATCTTGTTTTATCGGCGTCCATGTAATAAATTGTTGAGCAGTCTCCGCTCAACCTTGTATTATATTTAGTACTCCTGGTATTTTTCATCTGTGACCAAGATATTGTCTACCAGTGAGAAGGAATTCTTCTTTACTGGTCCGTAAAAGGGATTGGTCTCTCAATAAATATTTTATTGAAAAACCGGTCGTGACAAGCTTGGTATCAGAGCCAGGCTGACTGTAGGAAGCCACTAGGTGCGATCGCTAATCGGTTATTAGCGTCTTTTGTGCTTTTTCAGCATTTTGCAATTGTAGCTATTTTCTGTTGGTCATCATAAATTTATGACATGACTACTCAGAAATTTTGCCTACTTTTGTAGATGGCTGGCAGCAGCTGTGAGACTCGAGTGTTCACGAACGTGCCCGAGGGGTTTGTCAAGCTCCTCGTCTCCATCACCAAGCTCGCAATCGGGCCAGCAGCTCGTCCGGAGTTCACGCTTTACCAGCACAAGCTCAGTGACGACGTGTCTATGCACCAAGCTGTGGTGCAATTCAAAGGAGGACGTTCTGCAGCTCGCCACTTCCGTTTTGTGGGAAGGGCCATGCCTACGGAGAGGCATGCCATGCAGATGGCTGCCCGTGAGGCGATAGCTCGTCTTCGGGACATCCTTCCTATGATGAAGACTCGTCGCTACCGCTACCTCCCATGCCACGTGCCATATACCAGTCACTATGCATTCGCCTGCCATCGGGGAGAACGAGATGAAGCCATCGAGATGGTTGTGGAGTATCTCAAGGCTCTGGAGGAGTCTTTCGACAACCTCGTGGACGATCTTGTGGCTGCCCGCATGGACTTAGTCCGGGGCGGTCCTGCCTGCAGGAAGGAGCTTCTTCACACAGCACCGCCACTGACATTCGTCTCATCCTCAGCATCTTATGCACCGGCCGTTTTAGCCACTGCTCGCTGTCTGCCTACCACTGAGGAGTTCGACAGAGTCATCGCTCCTATTTCAGTCAGAGCTGCACCGCCTGCCACTCCCGCTTTACCGACAGTCGCCCCCGCGCCATCACCGCAGCGCAGCGTTACGCGCCAGGAGCCTGCTAGAGAGGAGGTGGAGGTTGAATCTCCTGGACCGCTGAGTCTTGCCCTCGGCAAGGGGAAGGACATCGTCACCATCTCCGACTGAGAGCGCCGAGTAGCCGCGCGTTATGTCTGCTTGTATGTTGTGTTTTATCTGTACGCTAGTTTGTATTAGTGTGTTTGCTGCTTTCCGGAGGAGTACGCTAGTCTAAATAACATGTCAGGAATGTGTACGTGCATCCTGAGTGCTGTATCGTGTGTTTTCTTTTTGCGTGTAAGATATATGCTAAGCAGTTCTTCTCCGTGCAAAATCGTTTATGTTTTCTTAAAAACCTTGAGGTCTTTTAAATTGTTGCCTTTGCAAGATTTTCCTTGTATTACACAGTTCTTCTCATGGGTTTTGCAACATAATACCCCAGACTGGAAAAATGTCTCGCCCGTGGACTCGCTCCATGCCCAATCAGCCAGAAGAAGTTTATGGGACACAGACTAGCAACAACTTCACCCAGGGACAGTCCAGTCAACAAGACAGCGAGGCAGCCTTGTCTCAAGTATGCCGTCTCTTCGAGCAAAGCCAGCAACAGCACCAAGAGATGATGAATCATGTCATCAATATGGGAAACCACCATGAACCCTATCAACCACATTCCAAGTTATCTGAGTTACAGAAGACTCACCCTTCAACTTTTGCTCACACCGATAGGCCGCTGGAAGCCGATGACTGGCTTCGTGATATCGAAAGGAAGCTGATTATTGCTCAGTGTTCAGATCATGAGAAGGTGCTTTATGCACCACACTACCTTACTGGAGCAGCTGCAGCATGGTGGGAGAACTTCTTACACATGCATCCCAGTGAACACAACATCACCTGGGAAGAGTTCAAGGAAGGCTTCCGTGGGGCACACATCCCCAGGAGCATCATAAAAATCAAGAAGAGAGAATTTGATGACCTGAAGCAGAGAGGCATGTCAGTGACAGAATACAATGGTCAGTTTACCCAGCTATCTCGTTATGCCTACGACGAGCATATGACTGAGAGCAAGAAGATGGAAAATTTCCTGGACGGTCTGGCACCAGCCCTAAGATGCCAGCTGGTGGTACACACTTTCCCGGATTTTAAAACTCTGGTTGACAAGGCCATCACCTTGGAGAATGAACGCCGCAGCCTGGAAGATATCCGTAAGCGGAAAAGGGATAAGACGACCCTCGCTCGCAACAACCGAAGCAAGACTGAGATCCCAAGGACAGGAGCAAGGAAATCCACGACTACTGATCTAAGGCCCGTCAGGCAGTTTCATGCCAGGGACAAGGAGTTCATGTACCATCCAGGGGTCACCTGCTATGCTTGTGGTGAAGAAGGGCACTATGCTAAACAATGCCCAAAGCCGAGGAACTCGGCCCCCAAGCCGAACAATGGTGGAAATAATCCAGCCCCCAAGCGCAACAATTTCAATCCCAACAACAACCACAAGAAGGGTCACCTGAACCATTTGACCAGGCAGGAAGCACAGAATGCCCCAGACATCGTGCTCGGTACGTTCCCTGTCAACACAGTACCTGCCACGGTTTTGTTTGATTCTAGAGCTTCCCATTCGTTCGTTTCGAAGAGTTTTGTTTTGCAACATGGTTTTCCGATGCTTCCCTTGGAGAGATCTATGATCATCAAGTCCCCCGGAAGTAAGCAAATCGCTCAGAGTTACTGCCAAGGAGTAATCATTAAGATCGAAGGACTACAGTTCCAAGCAAATCTCATCGTGTTGGAAAATAAAGGACTGGATGTCATTTTAGGGATGGACTGGTTGACCACCAACAAAGGATTCATGACTGTTTCAATCGGACCGTGATTCTCACTCATCATCACGGCAAGACAATAAGAGTTGCAGCTCAAGAAAGACCACGGTCACAGCAACCAAAATTGAACAAAGTGGACATTTCAGAACTGAGAAAGGTTCCAGTGGTATGCGAGTTTCCTGACGTATTTCCTGAAGAACTACCAGGCATGCCACCAGACCGAGAGATAGAATTCAGCATCGAGCTAGCACCTGGCACCGCTCCCATCTATAAGAAACCTTATAGAATGGCACCCTCAGAATTGGTGGAGTTGAAGAAGCAGATAAAGGAATTATTGGACAAAGGATTTATTCGAGCCAGCTCCTCACCATGGGGTTCGCCAGTGTTGTTCGCCAAGAAAAAGGATGGGACACTGAGACTGTGTATAGACTATCGAGCCCTCAATATGGTCACCATCAAAAACAAATATCCGATGCCATGGATAAATGATTTGTTTGACCAGCTCGCACAAGCCAAGGTGTTCTCAAAAATTGATTTGAGATCGGGATATCATCAACTGAAAGTACGGACAGAAGATATCCCAAAAACAGCATTCACCTCCAGATACGGATTATATGAATTCACAGTGATGCCTTTTGGTCTAACAAACGCCCCCGCATATTTCGTCCACCTCATGAACAAAGTGTTCATGAAATTCATGGACAAATTTGTTGTGGTGTTCATTGACGATATTCTGGTTTACTCAAGGACACCGGAAGAGCATGCTGAGCATCTCAGAATTGTTTTGGGAGAATTGAGGAAACATCAGTTGTACGCCAAGTTTAGCAAGTGTGAATTTTGGCTAAGACAAGTTGGTTTCCTAGGCCATATATTGAACAAAGAAGGCGTGGCCGTAGACCCAGAAAAAGTCAAAGCCATACTTGACTGGAAGCCACCCGCCAACGTTACAGATGTGCGGAGTTTCCTGGGAATGGCCGGATACTACAGAAGATTTATTGAAGGATTCTCCACTGTGGCAAAACCAATAACACAGTTGCTCAAGAAAGACAAGAAATTTGTATGGACGGAAGCATGCGAGAAAAGCTTCCAAGAACTTAAGAAGAAGCTAACAACCGCACCAGTATTAACCGTGCCAGACATACACAAGAGTTTTGAAGTATATTGTGACGCGTCCCGAAAAGGCCTCGGATGTGTACTAATGCAGGATGGCAAAGTTGTCGCGTATGCCTCCAGGCAGTTGCGAAAACATGAGGAAAATTACCCAACACATGACTTGGAGCTAGCGGCAGTCATACATGCACTCAAGGAGTGGAGGCACTTTCTATTGGGAAATCGCTGTGAAATATATACGGACCATAAGAGCCTCAAATATATTTTCACACAGCCAGAGCTAAATTTACGCCAACGACGCTGGTTGGAACTGGTCAAGGACTATGATGTCGGCATTCACTACCATCCAGGGAAAGCAAATGTAGTGGCTGATGCTCTTAGTCGAAACCCCAGCCCGGACAACGACGGTCCGCAAAACTTGAGGCCTGAGTTTCAGCAAGAGTTCGCTAGGCTCAACATGATGTTAGTCTCTGAGGGCACCGTATCAAATCTGGAGATACAGCCCACCCTAGTGGAACAAATTAAGAAGGCTCAACAGGGACATCCCAGCATCGAAGGTATAAAAAAAATGAACCTTGGTAAAGCTTCAGAGTTCGTCACAGACAGTGAAGGAATATTATGGTATGGAGACAGACTTTGCGTACCTAAGATTGAGGAACTCGAGCAACAAATCCTAACCGAGAGCCACACCGCTCCATACTCGATCCATCCTGGAGGGACCAAAATGTACAAAGACATTCAGGAAAGATTTTGGTGGCACGGTATGAAAAGGGATATAGCCGCATTTATTGCTTGTTGCGATTCATGTCAGCGCATCAAGGCCGAGCATCAAAAGCCAGCAGGACTACTCCAGCCAAGCAGGATACCGGAGTGGAAATGGGATGAAATAGGAATGGATTTCATCGTCGGACTACCCCGATCACAACGCGGAAATGACGCCATATGGGTCATCACAGACCGACTAACCAAGGTTGCTCATTTCATTCCCGTGAAGACTACCTACTCCACACAAAGGCTGGCCAAGCTTTATCTCTCCCGTATAGTTTGTTTGCATGGAGTCCCAAAGACTATAATATCCGACCGAGGCACACAATTTGTCTCCAAATTTTGGGATCACCTGCAACAAGCTCTGGGCACGCAACTAGCATTCAGTACAGCGTACCACCCTCAGACAGATGGACAAACGGAACGAGTAAACCAAATCCTAGAGGATATGCTGAGAGCCTGTGTGCTCACCTATGGGTCCAGTTGAGAAGAGAGTTTGCCATATGCCGAATTTGCTTACAACAACAGTTACCAAGCCAGCTTGCAAATGGCACCCTTTGAAGCATTGTACGGACGGAGGTGTCGTACCCCACTAAATTGGTCAGAAACAGGTGACAGCCGTATCTTTGGCCCAGACATGCTTAAAGAGGCCGAGGAGAAAGTTAAGCAGATCAGGGACAGACTCAAGACAGCACAGAGCCGACAAAAGAGCTACTACGATCAAAAACATCGTGAGGTCAGCTTTGAACCCGGTGATTCCGTATACCTACGAGTGTCTCCTATGAGGGGTCTGCAACGGTTCAAAATTAAGGGGAAGCTAGCCCCGAGATTTATTGGACCATTCCGTGTAGTCGCACGAAGAGGCACAGTAGCCTACAAACTAGACTTACCCAAGGAGCTGTCAGACGTCCATGACGTGTTCCACGTCTCTCAACTGAGAAAATGTGTGAGTAACCCGGAGAAGCATGTATCTCATGAAAGCATTGATGTGCAACCAGACCTCACCTACAGAGAGAGGCCGGTAAAAATATTGGAAGAGTCTGAAAAGAGGACCCGTCAGAAAACGACAAAAATTTTCAGAGTACAGTGGAGCAATCACACCGAGGATGAAGCTACATGGGAAAGGGAAGATTTCCTTCAGGCAGAATATCCATACCTATTTGAGGATCAGCTGAAATCTCGAGGACGAGATTTTTCCTAAGGGGGTAGGTGTTGTGACACCCAAAATTTTATGTGGCTTTTTCAAAACTTTTTCTTGTTTTGAGGGAAGTGATTTGAATTTTTCTTCTAGAAAGAACTTTCCCTCTCAACATATTTTTCTTTCATGACTAGTGCTTCATTTTTGGATTCACTCAAAACTTGATTTTGGTCTTGGAGGTTTTCCTCTTTTATTTGGACTCAAACCAAAATGTTTTTCTTTTGGAAAAATGCCTTTGGGAAAATTTCTTTGAAAATACTCTATAGCTTTTGGAATAATCCTTTACCACTTTCAACAATTCTCTCTTGCCATGGCCTTAGTGCAAATCCACTCTCCTAACCCTTCCCTCATCTTTGGATCATGTTTTGCATCAAATCCAGCAAGTTGAACCTCCCCATATGATTATTTTCCATTTAAATCTTATCAAAACAATTTCTGCCCTCTATTCTAGCCCTTGGAGATTTACAAAGGAGCTACCATCTCTGTTTTGATTTTTTCCCCCAAACCAACTCCCCATCCTAGTCCTTTGAACCCTCAACCAAGATCCATGAAGATCCACTGGTCTTCAGTTCAAATTTTTCAAACTATACTTGCTGCAAGTTTGGACCAGAATTGTCAAATTTGGTGAAATTCATTCAAATCTTTCTCCAAAAATTCTGAGTAAAATCAGGCAGCCTCTGGGTGCATTGAGTGATCACCTCACCAAGTCCCAGCCCCAGGAAAAATGTTCTCCTTGCCAAATCATTCTGTCGAACACCTACTGGACACTGTTACTGTCATTGTTCAGTTAAGTTCAGAAAATAGTTTCAGTGCACTGTCGTTTTCTTCAGTGTTCGATCTCAATATCGCCAGTGTCGCTGTGTCGCCTTGCTCCCCGTCCTCTCCCCCTTGTTCCTGCGACGCACGATCCCCTGGAGCCTTGCGGACGTCGGTGACGAGCAGGAGGAGGTGCGCCGCCCCGTGACCGACGCCAGCGGCGGCTTTGCGGCCGCCAGAGAGAGGCGCGGCGCAGACGTCGCCACCCAGCGCCGCCCAAGCCACCGGAGCTCGCCGCGTGGCCTTCCACTCCCCAGAACGCGCTGCCACTCTCATCGTGAACCGCAGGCGCGGAGCGCGCTCTCTGCCGCTGTCGTGCCCGTGCGGCCACCCCACCGTGGACCGGCGCCATTACGCCAAGACCAACCGAGATTTGCGGGGGAACGGCACCAGTACACCTCACTGATGCTGCCTGGCCACTCAAACCCCCTGCTGAACCACTGCCTCGCCGTAATCGCTCGCCGGAGTTTTCCCGTTCACGGCCATCCCCTCGGTCCGCCTATAAATAGAGGCCCCAAGCTTCAACTCGAACCCACACCACCTCTGCACTCCACCTAGACCACGCCAAGCCACTGGGAGAGCCCCGGGGGAGCCTTCTTCCCCAGCTCCGGCCACCGCGACCCGCCAAAGGATCCAGCTCGATTCTCTCCCGTGCGTACACCTCTGCCTCCCATCTCTTGCCAGTAGCTCTCTAGTGCATCCCTCCTTCTGACCCGTGCTTCAATTCGAAGTTTGCAGCACTCACCGGAGTTCTCCACCATCACCCGAGCCGCCGTCCGCCGGAGAAAGTGTCGCCGTCAACGTGGTGCTCTCCGTCGGTCGAGTCCACCACCCACCGACGGGGAAGGACACGCTGAAGCTCTTGGTACACTCCAATCTCCCTGTCTCGCCGTGGTTCGACGCCGGCGACCTCCGCAACCTTCGGGCGCCGGCGAGGTTTTTAAACCTGACATGTGGGACCCCTGTCAGCCTCTCTTCTGTTTCCCCTCGCGAAACGTTTTCTGTTGGCGCCTTTGGGAAAATACGTCTCCCCTTTGAGCTTGCGCGTTTCTTTCCGAAGCGTTTTCTGTTTTCTCAGTTAAGCCCCTAGAACTTTTCTGTTTCATTACAGATGAGTCCCTGGACAGAAACCTTTATAACTTTTTAATAAAAAGGGATTTTTGAGTGATTCTTTTTTTGATAGTCTTGTATTTTTGTCTAGTTTTTTATAGTATTTATTTGGAAAATATTTGGAGAAGTTTTTATGCACGCGTTGGTTTTCACGTTAGTGCCCGTTTTCGTTATGCCGTAGGTTCCGGAAGAGGTGACGGAGCCGCGAACTTCGCCGAGCTAGACTCCGACTTCTCCGAACCAGGCAAGCATGTTTGAACCTTTGATATGATAGGTGTTTTGCATGTTTGCGTGAGAGGTTGTGCGTGGCATATGAGTATCGGTGAATACCTTGTTGCTTGTGAGGCAACTACCCGCATGTTCCAAAGTTGCGATGATCTCTGGTGAGAGATGGCCTAATCATGTGGTGACATGAAGGGCAGCAAGGTGGTACTGTTGTAGCATGCCAGCCTTGCGTCATCCGAAAAAATTCCGACGTTAACATGGACGGAGTCACGTTATCGTTCTTCCACCTTCCGTGCTACCACATGTTTTCTGCCAGAATGCGGTTTAGTAAGTTGGTAACCTTTTTCCGTGTACACACCAAACAGAGGGGACGGGATGATGGTTCCATGGCCCTAGATTAAAGCCAGTCATCCAGTCAGGGGGCATGGGTGTTTCCGGTTGGGACGGAGAGGGGGGCACCTCTTAGAGCGCGCGTATAGAAATTTAATCCCATGCTACGCGAGGTTGTAGCCTCCCCGTTTCAAGGTTTTTCTTGAACGTTGCCGAGGGTGATCCCTGGCTTCGGAAATGTTGAATGGGTGTGTACTGGTTAGATGTGTTTCTTCCAAAACACCGTAAACGGAACGAGTCCCCGTGACTACCGAAATCCGTTGGCTGTGGTTAAAGTACAAACTCTGCAGAGTCAAATCCTTCCGAGTCAGCGTATCCATAGTCAAGTATCGTGATCAGTGTATCCGTGTCTATGTCTTAATCTCGTGGTATATCCTTCGTTCCGGTAAGCAAGCTTGAGTAGTAGACTTGGCTGAACGCTATTCCTGTGGATGGACTAACCCTGTTGTTTACCTCATGTCTGCTTGTCCTCTTGATATGATTTACAATTCATGAACTACTGAGCTTTGAATATAAGCCCTTTATGTGACGTCGCACAGACGTCCGACTATGGCATGTTTGTCTCTTACTTTCAAGATATGCCCTTTATGTGATGTCGCTCAGACATCCGACTGTGGCATGTTTGTCCCTTACTTTCAATATAAGCCCTTTATGTGATGTCGCTCAGACGTCCGACTGTGGCACGCACTGCCTTTATTTTCTGTTATAGGCCCTTTATGTGGTGTCGCCCTGGCGCCCGACTGCGGCATTATTATTCTTGCAGTTTCCTCTCGAGGAGTCATTCAGACCCTCGTTTGGCACCAGTATTACTATTCTTGTAGTTTCCTCTCGAGGAGTCATTCAGACCCTCGTTTGGCACCCAGTATTTAATTTGGGATTTCGGGAGGACTACCGCCCGACTTCTCTGTTATTTTCTCATGCAATTATTGTCTCTATGTCTGAACGCACTTGTTATTCCATTCTTATGCTTCATGTTTACATTTGTTATATCTTATGTCCGAACTGTCTTGCGAGTACTTTCATAGTACTCACCTGGCTTGTTGATTTGGCCAGATGTTGACGAAGACGATCTCTTGGATGAAGAGTTTGATAGCGCGTCCGACGCCTAGAGGAGTCCCAGTCAGTCCTGTGCGATCCCGGATTTTGGTCACTTGTATTATATACGCTTCCGCCACCCGCAATAAGTCTCCTCGAACCTCACTCCGACGCTCGAAGAGTTGTAGTTTTCAGGAGTCATATCACCCACTTCGCGGTGATATTTCCACCATCGTTGTTATCGTGAGTTAGTAGTTATGCCACCCTATCCGCCGTCTTGTTTTATCGGCGTCCATGTAATAAATTGTTGAGCAGTCTCCGCTCAACCTTGTATTATATTCAGTACTCCTGGTATTTTTCATCTGTGACCAAGATATTGTCTACTGGTGAGAAGGAATTCTTCTTTACTGGTCCGTAAAAGGGATTGGTCTCTCAATAAATATTTTATTGAAAAACCGGTCGTGACAAAACAGACCAAACCTTTATCTCCTTGCACGACACGCAATTGATCTCTCAACATCAATTGATCTCGTCAAGATGTGTCGGGGCATGAACCGAATGGGATGCCAAACTAAGATGGGAAGCGACACGTAGTGGAGGCAAAGTGAAACTTGAAACGAACCGTTTGTTTGTATGCATGTCGGACAAATTACAACATTGGAAATACAAGCATGGTCTAGGCCCACATGCGAATGATACTCGGCGGAATGTTCAAATGAGGCATGTGGGAGGATGGACTCGACCGAAGGGCGGCATGATCGATGGAGAAGAGGGTTGGAGAGGAATGAGAAATAAGCAACGCCACATGATTATACTTGAACGGCTCAAATAAACAATAAGTTGTCTCTTTTTCCCTTCCGTCTTGGTCACGGAGTAAGATACTCCCTCTGTTTTTATTTACTCTGCATATTAGGTTTGACTGAAGTCAAACTTCATAAAATTTGACCAAATTTATAGAAAACTAGCAAGATGCTCGTGCGTTGCATGGAACATCAAGATCTTGTGGGAGAAAAGGATGAACAAGGGAAGGCCTTATCTGCAAATGTGGAGAGGAGTGCGGGTAAATTGTCATAGTTTCCTTCCTATCCATTAGATATAGATTGGACGGCCTATATTGCAAGATGGCAGGCACACCATCATCACCAACTATGTTTTTTATCTACACTAGCAAGATGCTCGTGCGTTGCATGGAACAACTAGATGCATTTGTATGAGTAGTTTATCTTGTGGGAGAAAAGGATGAATGAGGGAAGGCCTTATTTGCAAATGTAGAGACGGGTGTGGGTATCTTTTTGCAAAATTGCCATAGTTTCCTTCCTACCCGTCAAATATAAATCGGACGGACTCTTATAAAAAACAGAGTTGGTGATGATGGTGTGCCTGCCATCCTGCAATACATGCCGCCGATTTATATCTGACGGATAGGAAGGAAACTATGGAAATTTTGCAAAAAGGTACCCACACACCTCTCCACATTTGCAAATAAGGCCTTCCCTCGTTCATCCTTTTCTCTCACAAGATAAACTAGCCATACAAATGCATCTTGATGTTACGTGCAACGCACGGGCATCTTGCTAGTAAAAGTAGAAATATGAACATTTACAATAGCAAATCTATATGATGTGAAAGTATATTCAATAATGACTCTAATGGTATTGATTTGTTATTGTATATGTTGTTATTTCTGTCTATAAACTTTGTCAACGCTACTAGGGAAAACCCTAGTAGTAGCGCTTGAAATAAGCATAGCAGTAGCGCTGGGTCTAGCGCCACTGCTAGCGCGCTACAGTTAAGTTGTAGCAGTAGCGCTGGTATAGGCAGCGCTACTAGTAAGTATTGTTAGCAGCAGCGCTTCCTGCACCCGCGCTACTGATAACTATCTGTAGCACTTGTTCATATGAAGCGCTGGTGCTAAGCCAGTGCTACTGCTAATGTTCCTGCTTCCGCCGACCCCCACCCCCTACGTATTTGCGCTGTATTTATACAGGCTCTATACAATAGTTTCATTAGATCATACTAAACATACACTATTCTCATCATATCATAGACATACAATAGTCCCATCATACCATCATCATCATCATCATCATTCAACACAAATATCATCACATCTCGAAAATAGCGATACACAAGTGCGATAATGTCATGTCTCGAATAAGTGCAACTGCATGGTCATGGCACACATACAAGTTTCATCATCTCTATCTAAACCATGATGTAGAAGAGAAGAGCGATCAGCATGAGCAAGAGCGCGACTATGTAGTACCGGCGGTCCCACCCCTGCTCATGCTGGAGTGTCCACCTCAAATAACTACTTTCCGCTTCGGCTCTGCTGTCGAACCCACTATGGCTAGCACCCGGGTACCTGTGCACCTAGGCCTGAGCGGCTGCCCAGTGCTCATAGAATCCTGGAACCCTCCCAACGTACATGGCGTAGTAGCCCTTCGCCATCTCTGATCTATGTACCTGCATCATGAGTTGATGAATTGAACGATAATATGCAACATAATGTACTTAAGAAAACAAAGAGGTAACCGGGAACAAAATACAAGCAACCAATAGTAAACATAAATGACAAAGTTCCTCATACCCAAACTAATTAACTAGAGCGATCTACGCTAGTTCAGGACCACGGTTTAGTTACATCACACAGTTTCGCTGTGCATAAATTGAAAGTTTTGCCATAGAAAAAGATAGTAGTGACACATGCATTGTCATCAACAATCAGTCCTACATGTCGGCGGTCCAATTTTCATAGTCATGGAGGAAGCACCCGAGCTTCTTGAAAGGCTTCAGGTCTGGACGCTGAGCGATTAGCAGTGCTCGGACATCTTCACGTGTGATTGGCCCATGGTAGAACATCCCTGTTGGTTCGAGGACCTGCTTCATGATCACTTGGGCAAGTTCACACTATACATGATAAAACTCAGCTCTGATTCGATGATCCGGTGTACTTCCTATGCTTGTGGCCCAGCTGACAATCTCGGCATCGTTGGTAGTAGGTGACATGCGAAGGCGTTGATTATCCCTTCTGTACTCGAGCAGGTGATGCATGAGGTAGAATCTATCAGCCCTACTGGTGTGCGGTTGCTGGATGCAGCAGAACTCGGTCTTATGACCGAAAGCCAGCCCGCGATTCCTGTACTTTTTCACCTTGATATATCCACCAGACAGGCTGAAGGTTAACAGGGCACTATCGAGAACACTCTTTATGTGCTTGTAATCCTTTTTCCTGATGTTCTTCGATGAGTCCAAGTACATAGCATGGGAGTATTCCTGGTACAGAACGATGAGGACGGCGCCCCCCCTGCTGCGCAAATTAAGTACACCTCAAATTAGCCTCAATGCTTGCAAAGGAATGGTTAACACTTACGAAAGGATATGTGTGGATGACTTACATGGGCTGATAAGGCACGAGAATTGCTTCCTTGTCCTTATTAGCGATCATGAATTCGCTGAGGTACTTGCTCGCATAGTCACGATGCTCTTTGCAAACTTCCAAGAAGTTCTCGTGCATATAGTACGGGTCCGCGACGCAGATATATTTGATGTTCTCGACCCTGATGAAGTAGTTCAGATACAGCGCATACATGCGGATGAACTGGAAATCCAGCTTGGTCATGTGGAACATGTCGTAGATGTAGTCAAATCGCATGATGAACTGATTCGTGGGCCAGTTCTCGAAGTACAACTTCCCAGCCGGCACCTTAGCCGCGTAAAGCGGGTATCCAGGTTTTTCCGTGATCAGAAGGCTTTTCTCTTTGGCCAGCACATCTTCATGGGGTCTCCTTACATCATTGTTTAGTATGTGCTCTAGCGCTTTGGAAGGTAGGATTGGGTCGCCGGTGACATGGAAATGCTTCTTACCTTCGACAGGTATTCTGTCTACCACCCGGGGCTTCAGAGGCAGCTGGCTGCTTGAAGCAGCTCTGGCGCCTTTAGGGCCTTTCTTCTTGCCGGGTGGTGGTAGTGAGCCCACCATAACTTCCCTAACCACCACCCCCAGTGTCGTCGGGCTAATCAGTGGACGGCCCTCGGGGGGTTGCTGGGTACAGGCGGCATCTGGAGGCGTCTCCTGCAAGGATCGCTTGAAGAGAGACTTTTTGCATTCCGCCTTAGGACGTTCCGGCTCCGGCAAATCAGGCAGCATCAAGTCATCATCTCCACGCTCATAGCCTGAGTCTTCGCCGTCCTGAGCCATCAATCCTCCATCATCATAGGCGGTATTGAAATACTTGTCTGGGTCATCATCATCATCCTCCATGTCATCATCAACATTTGCTTCTTTAACAACGGGGGCTACATCATCTGGCACTAATGGAGGCTCTCCCTCGCGTCGTCCGCTATCACTCGCCATGATAGGTGCAGGTAATGTGGTAGGTGGGGTGGTGTTCATACCTTCTTGAGAAGGTGGCGTTGGCGTGATATTGGGCGCCTCGAGACGAAGAAGAGACTTCGGCCAAGGCAAGAACCAGCCCTTGCATGCGCCAATCATCTTAGGGGTCTCGTTGTCATCGGCTGGTACCGAAGGAGGCAAATCCTCGAAGCCCGCAAAGACACTGGCCACGTTAACCTTGAAGACGCCATCGGGCATCTCTCGGTTTTGGAACATGCGGTCCTTCGGCTTCACGATCGTTGCCTTTCCCACGACCACCTTCTAGCCCTTGATGTCGTAGAGTACGGTGCACGGGGTGTCGTCGGCCTATGAAGGAGACATGTCTGCGACGTCAAACATCCGAAAGGCAACTGAAACGGAAGACTATAGACATGCTGGTGAAAAGGGTATGACGCGTAATTACCGTGAGGGCGTCGAGCTCATCCAGCGATGAAGGCCCACCGAGCATGCAAGAGACGGAGGTCAGGCTGCTATGAACAGGAGCGGGACCTTTTGCGGTTGCTTGAGCAGGTGCTGGTGCGCTGGTGTTCGCCGAATTGCTCCCGACAAAGCTGGGAAGGGGAAAGTCCTCCGGCCATGCATTTGGATTGTTCTTCATGAAATCGAAAAGTGTCGGAAGCAAGCTGACCACCGCGTCAGTGACCGCTGCAGACACGGCCCCGAGCAACTCTTCTTTGGTCTCAGCTTTGCTCTTATCGACCGCAATCTTAACCTTCTCGTCGATGCTCTGCTGAGTGACGGCCCATCTCTTCTTACTTTCCTCTGGCTCCTCGTGGTAGCATGTCTTCCACGAGGCGCCATCTCCGATGCCGTGCAGACGTCCATAGGACAGCGGCTTGTCCACTGGGACCTTCTTCAGTATGTTCAGCGCCCGGTTGAATGGGGTGTCCCACTTGGGCCTCGCCGACGACTGTGACGACTCGTTGCTTTCGGCTGCCTTTTGGTGCTGCTCTTTCTACAAAAGGAACGTGGATGGTTTACTAATGTGACAAAACTTGCAGTCGAATTGATTGGAAGCTATGATATGATAATGTGGTAATATAACGATTACCAGAAGTCCCATGAAGTCCCTCATGATCGGGTTCGTGTAAAAGAGCTTTTTTTCTTTGTCCCACTTGTACCGGGCCCTGATCCAGTCATGCTCCAGTGGGTCGGTGAACTCCGCCAAGGGGTCTGGGATTCCATGATTTTCACATTTGGCGTCCTCCTTGGCCCATACGGCCCTCTTCCCCTCGTAACCATGGCTTCCGAGGTGGTGGGGAGGCGTGTTCCTGGCCTGGAGCGCCTTCATTTTCTCTGACTTTGCCTTGACTTCTTCTTTAGCGCAATTCTCCTTGAATTTTGCAAAGTCCTCTTCCATTATTGACGGATTGTCAGCATGAATCTTGGACCACGGTTCATTCTTCGCAATTGCTTTTTTCACCCGAACTTTCCAGGAGGACAAGTCGTTGGTGAATGTCACCATCGCCTTGTCGTTTATCTTTGTCATGGCGATGTCTTTCCACGGATCTTCATATTCTTTTTCATTGCGGCCAGGGAACAAGAACCTATTGTGCAACTTCTTTAGGAGCATGTTCTCCATATGTGGTATCTGCCTCAACCTCTTGTCGTTAATGATGGCGGTTTCCCTGAGGATGCATCCAAGTTGATTTCCCTAGCACGAGCGCGCTTCCTCCGGCGTCGTTGGCTCAAACTTCTTGGGGTGCATCTCCGTGACCACAATTTGTCTGATGCCAAGCTCGTTTCGTCTTCGTGTCCTCTTCTTCTTCGGTGCTTTACCGGCTACGACAGCATCGTTGCCGGTCTCGGGGGTGGTGTCGGTGTTGGTGCCAGTGTCAGTGCCGATGCGAGTGTCGGTCTCGGGGTTGGTGCCACCGCCGCCACCATGCAACCCCATCTGGTGTTGGTCTAGGTAATCGAAATAGTGATTTGCTGCCTCGATGGGGTCTTCGAGGCGAGCAGAACCACCCGCGACTTCGGCGTCGGTAGACATGTTTCCTATTCAACAATTGTAAATAAAAGATATAATGAAAAGAAAAAAGGGGCCTATATTTGGTTGGAATGTTGATTCATTCCCCTTCCGGTAAATTCTGGGTACTCCATATGTCCTAGTTTCTAGCACAAGTCATGAAGAAAATCACGGAAATTTTTGGCATGACCTTTGCTAAAAAGTGGACATATGGAGCGCCTGATATTTGCCGGAACGGAAATGAATCAACATTCCGGCAAAACATAGGCCACTCAGATATTTTTCGACAATTGGCACAAGTTCATATAACATCATATGACAAATTTCCAGGACTTAGCAAATTAACCAAGTGTTAAAAACAGCAATATTGTATAGGTTATATGCTCCTAAAACATCATCTAGGGTTTTATTTGCTACTGGTTTTTATTTGAGTGGCCCTAGCTATATTTGCTACTGCCCTAATTAGCTACTGTTTTTTATAAATTTTTGCAACTGTTTTTTATAGCTAATTTATATAACTACAAAAACTAATTAGCTACTATTTTTTATAAATTTTAGCTACTATTTTTTATACCTACAAAAACCAATTTGCTACTGTTTTAGCTACTGTTTTTTATAAATTTATAGGTATTTTATATACCCTAAACTAAATTTCCCTAGACAAAATTGCCCTAAACTAAATTGCACTAAGCTAAATTTCCTAAATTTCCTAAAGTAAATTGCCCTAAACAAAATTGCACTAAACTAGGGTTCATACATCTCCTCTCTCTCTCTCTACTACATCTCCTAGCTAGGGTTCATACATCCAAATTAGAGAGAGAGAGAGAGCAGAGAGCAGAGAGAGAGAGGAGGGCAGGGGAGAGGAGAGGGAGAGGCTTACGGGGCGGTGGAGAGGGTGGCGACGTCGAGGGCGGGCGTGGGGCGAGGGCCGGCGAGGTCGAGGGTGGGCGCAGGGGCGGCGAGGTCGAGGGCGGGCGCAGGGGCAGGGGAGGCGGGGCGGCATTGTGGTCAACGGCGCGGGCTCGGGAGCCGGCCGGCGACGAGGTCGACGGCGGCCAGTGGGCGACAGCCGGCGGTCGAGGGCGAGCAGGGCGACGGACAGCGTGAGGGCGACGGCGGCGGCGACAGAGTGGGGGAAGAGGGTGTGGGGAGAGTGGCCGGGGGAGAATTGGGACTTGGCGGTTGGCCAAATTTGAGGTTAACTCAAAATAGCAGTAGCGCTGCTTTACAACCCAGCGCTATAGATAACTTAGCTATAGCGCTGGGTTGTAAAGCAGCGCTACTGCTAATGGCACATAGTAGTAGCGCTTTTCTAGAACAAAGCGCTATAGCTATAGTAGCTATAGCGCTGGTTCTCAATCCAGCGCTACTGCTAACTGTTCCAATTTTTATTATTTTCTTTTTATTATATTCCTTTTCTAGTTTTTAATTTTCTTTTCTTTTGTTATTTTCCTTTTCTTTTCTGTTTACTTTCCTTTTTATTTTGTATTGCTTTCTCCCTTTTGTTTTTGTTTTTTTGCTTTTCTCCCGACGACGGCGTCTCCCTCTCCCCACAGCGCGCGCATATCACCGGAACCATGCATGTGGTGGTAACATATTAGTTGACCGATAACGGTTACTTAAGTGCGTACACAAAATAGATACATACACACATATATATATATCTATATATATATGTAGGTTTCTGGTCAGCTGCGTCGACGATGTTTCACATTGAGCTTCTTCCCTTTCTTGTTCATTCCCGAGTAATTGAGCCCCTCCTTGTGACTTTTCCGGAGCCATGGATTACGATCTTTCTTCGGTAATGTAGTATTGATTCTTCTTTTGATGTATGCTTCATCGTCATCGTCATCTTCCCTCATCGGGTTGCCGTATTGGTCGTAGTCTTCCTCGTTGGCTACTCCATCCATTCTGACGATGCTCCTTTTGGATCTCCTCACGACAACACGGCTGGGATTGGCCGGGTCGGTTATGAAGAAGCATTGTGTCACGTGCTTAGCGTGTACCCATGGCTCATTTTTGGCAATGACGTTAAAGTTCACGGGAGTGCTCTTCGCATCGGGTATAGACATGGTGGTGAAATACTTGTTTTCCCTTACGACGTCCTTGGCCCATCTGACATGGAACATCGTCGCATCATGCATTCCAGCATAGTCAAGCTCCCAGATATCTTCGACCCTTCCGTAGAATCTCTCAGTTGTGCCGTTGGCGTCAGTCACGCATTGAATTGTCACCCCAGAGTTCTGGTAATCACTGTCCATGTCTTTGGCCTCCGTGTAGAACGTCTACCAATTGATATCGTAGGACTGATAGGTCGCGAGCTTGGGCGTGGGGCCATGTGCTAAGGCGTGTACGAGCAATCCGTCCGAACTACCCTCTTCCGGGGGATTTTCAAGAACTTGTTGTTTAAACCAGCACAAGAAAGTGGTGTTGTGCTCAACAGTAACTTCGTCGTCCGTCTTGAGCATCCCCTTATCATGGTACTTCTTTGCGATGGTTTCTTTGTGATGTGCCACATAATCATCTACCACATCTAGGTGTTGTAGCACTACGAAGTTAGCCCTGTCAAAGTCGTTCCGTCTATCCGAGTAGTCCACATGCAATTCCCTCCGGCCGTTGTTGTGACCATCTCCTTCGAGCTTCCCATCGTGCTTCTTGACGGGCAAACCAACAACAGGGTCTCCGACGCTTATATAATTCTCGCAAAAAGAGACGCACTCATGCGTCAGATACCCCTGGACGATGCTCCCTTCCAGACGGGACATGTTGCGAACGAATCCTTTGATCACCCCATTCATCCTCTCGAACGGCATCATGCTGTGAAGGAATGTCGGCCCAAGGTCGATGATGTCATCCATGATGTGGACACACAGATGCACCATGACGTCAAAGAACGCGGGCGGGAAGTACATCTCAAGCTCACATAGTATGACAACGATCTCTTCCTGTAGCCTTCGGAGCTGCTTCACACTTATGGACTTTCGAGATATAACGTCGAAGAAGTTGCAGAGACCAGTAAGCGTGTCACGGACGTGCTTCTCCATTATCCCTCTAATGGCAACCGGGAGTATCTGCGTCATCATCACGTGACAGTCATGAGACTTCATCCCGCTGAACCTTTTCTTCTTGGGGTCTAGAAATCTGCTTATCTTCCCACAGTAACCGGAACTGGCTTTGATTCCCATAAGGCACTTGATGAATTGATCGATCTCCTTCGCGCTTAAGGTGAAGCAAGAAGGGGGGCAATAATTCTCCTCCTTCTTGTTGACTTTTCTGCCCCTTTCCCCCTCCTCCGTCTCCTCCATCAACTTGGTCTTCAAATCTTCCAAGTCTTCCAAGTCTTTCCTTGCCTACGGTGGAGATCTTTCCTGATCTTCAAATCTTCCAAGTCTTTCCTTGCCTTCGGCCCATCCTTGGTCTTCTCCGGCATGTTCATCAGTGTGCCAAGCAAGCTCTCGAGGACATTCTTCGTGATATGCATTGGATCAAAGCAATGATGTGTGTCATGATTGGGCCAGTACTCCAAGTCTCAGAAAACAGACCTCGTTTTCCATACCTTCAGCAGCGGCTCCGGCGCCTTTTTGATCTTTCCCGGCGTGGGGCATTGTTCCAAGTTTCTCAACAGCTCGTCGATTTCGGCGCCGCTCCTCTTACGTGGAGGTCCTCGAAGCTTAGCCAACCCATTGAATAGATCTCCACGCTTTCTCCACAGGTCATCCTTCTCGAGCCATCTACGATGCCCCATGTACACGATTTTCCCAGACCCACCATCTTTCGTTGACGTAAGCTGCTGAGACATTGTATCATCCATGCACCTCGTGCATCCGTAGTATCCGTGGCACACCTGGCCTGAGGTGTACCCGTAACCGAGATAGTCGTGCACCGTCGTCATCAGTGCGGCTCTCATATGGAAATATTCTCCTTTGCTGGCGTCCCATGTCCATGCCGGTGTTTTCCATAACGTGTCTAGCTCCTCTTGTAGAAGCCCCATATACAGGTTAATACTATTTCCCGGTTGTTTCGACCCTTGAATCAGCATGCTCATGTGTATGTACTTTGTCTTCATGCACTTCCATGGGGGGATGTTGTACATCCATACAAACATGGGCCATGTGTTGTGGTTGGTGTTCTGGTTTCCAAATGGATTCATGCCATCGGTACTCGCACCAAGCACAATGTTCCTTGGATCTTCTGCAGCAAATCCATATACGGCGTTGAATGCTCTCAACTGGCTACCATCTACAAGGTGTCTCAGCCTCGGATCATCTCCATCGTCAGGCTTCTTCCTCTCTGTGTGCCAGCGCATGAGCTTTGCTTCCTTAGGATCTACGAAATACCGCTGCAGACGGGCAGTGATCAAAAAGTACCATACAACTTTCTAAGGAGCTTTCTTTCCTGCCTTCTTGTATCGAGAAGCATTGCACACTAGACAACTGGGTTTTCCCGCGTGCTCCCACCCCCCCCCCGATAAATGATGCAATCGTTGATGCATGCGTGGTACCTAATGTGCGGCAAATCAAGAGGGCAAACGATTTTCTTGGCCTCCTCGACACTAGTAGGACACAGGTTCCCCGCAGGAAGAACTTTATTATGTAGAAACTTCAAATGCTCATCGAGGCTTTTGTCTATCCATTTGTTTTTGGCCTTCGTCTTTAGAAGTTCGAGCGTGAAACTCAAGTGGGTCACCTCGGGATCGCAACCGTCATACAATGGAGTCCTCGAGCCTACTTCAAGTTGCGCCAGCTTGGCCTCCTCTCTAGAATCAGCTCTCTTGCTAGTCGTACTCTTGCGAAGGAGGTCTCTAACATGAGGGTCATGCACGACTGCACTTAGTAGCGTCGAAGACTGCGGCGTGACCGGCGCCTCTTCTCCGCCATGTCCGGACTCTTCTTCGCCGTGTCTAGAATCTTCTCCGCTGTCATCGTCATTTCCGGACTCGTCCCTGCCGACATGTCCGGCGCCATCGTCTTCTTGTCGATCAGTCATCTCTTCGTCTAGCCCCATGTCGTTATTCCCTACCATGTGGACGTCCTCATCATCATCATCTTCTTCACTTATCCACTGAGTATAGCCATCCATGAAACCATTCATCAGCAGGTGCGCCTTCAAAGTGCCACGATCAAAAGGGTCCAAAAGGACTCCTTCCTTGCATCTTGCACACGGACATCTAATCCTAGTCTGATTATTTGCATACATGTCCATCACCGCGGATTGCATGTACCGCTCCACCTTCCATCCACTCACCTTCATGACCGACTGCGCGGTATAACAAGCAAAAGGGTGATGAAATAAATAATGCATGCTTCAGAGTCATATATATATATATATATAATTTTGGCATGACCTTGCCTAAAAATAGGACATATGAGGTTGCTCGAAA
Source organism: Triticum aestivum (assembly GCF_018294505.1). Lineage (NCBI taxonomy): Eukaryota > Viridiplantae > Streptophyta > Magnoliopsida > Poales > Poaceae > Triticum > Triticum aestivum. Next base: position 367,363,253 of record NC_057808.1, on the reverse strand, counting down.
TTCACCGAAACGGAAATAAATGGACATTTCGGCAAAACATAAACAACTCGAGGGCATGTCACTAGCACAAATCTCTCCATATATATATATATATATATATATATATATATATCCCAAATACACATATTCTCATTCACACACATATTCTTCTTGAAATGAACAACTTTTTACTCACCTATATATATCTCCCGAGAGAGACCGAGAGCACGCGGTTAATTAGATGATGTGGAGGAGGGTGGTTGGCTAAATAGCTAGCTAGATCTAGTTGTTGGGGAGGAGAGGTGAATCTAGCTAGCTAACTAATGGAGAGGGGTTATGGTGGATGGGGCATTAATGGGGGAGAGAAGAGAGGTGTAGGAGAAAGAGAGAGGCCATTTATGGAGGAGGGTGCAATTAATGAGGAGAGAAGAGAGGTAGGAGGAAGAGAGAAGAAGAGAAACAATGGTGGAGCTAGAGTGGAGAGGGGAGAGGGGAAAGGAGGGGGAGAGAGGGCAAAGTGGGGGAGAGGGAGGGGAACGGGTGGAAAAGGTGGCACCAGCCGCAACTAGCAGTAGCGCTTCTTTGCAAAAAGCGCTTCTCCTATTGGACTTAGTAGTAGTGCTTTCCACGAAAAGTGCTACTCCTAAGTGGGGCCCATTAGTAGTAGCGGCGCAGTAAAAGCAAGCGATGCTACTAAACTGTTAGTAGTAGCGCTTGATTCTGTACACCCCTACAACTACGAAAACAGTCGGTGGCCTCGTCTGGTCCCACATAGTAGTAGCGCTTTTCTGCTTCACAGCGCTACTACTATGGAGCTACTAGTAGCGCTTTCCTGGAAAAGCGCTACTGCTAAATAGCAGAAGCATTTACTTCTTTCTAGCGCTACCACTAAGCTCCTGTGTATAAGCGTTTTCCTAGTAGTGCAAAGTTTACAAAGTTTGACTTTGAGCAAAGCTAAAATGCGGAGTAAATAAAAACAGAGGGAGTACGCAGGGACTAGTATAGTTACTACTGCCGGAACATGGTAAGTTGGACCCCTAAATGCAGGCACGGACCGGGCACACCTCAATTATTCTTTCAAACAGTCGGACACCTACATTTAGCACACCATCCGGCTACTTAATCAAGTGTTACGCTTCACTACTTGAAAAGGAAAAGGGTGGTACCGTACCCAAAACCACCACACTTGGGGCTAGGGTAACAACTTGGTACTGTACCACATTTGAACCAGGGCACAAAAACCACTTGTTCTACGCCTAATGCGCAACGCGGAGCACTGACGCTCGAATATGGCCGGGAAAACAGGGAAACCAATATGTGGGGCACACCTGTCGGGACGACGTGGCGCAGACTAGTCCAATGGAGGAGCTGGCCCACGACCTCCTCGCCACCGGCTACCATTCATGTGGGTCGTGGGGGCCAACAAAGTGGCGCAGCTCCAGCACCGCCTCTGGACACGGCGACCGCAGTGAGCGACATGCTCATCGTCGCTGGACACGGGCGGTTTCAGTGTGTCGAGGGTGGCATTAGCGCTGTGGCACGGCCAGCAGATCAACACCCGGCTCGTCGAGGATGAACGGGGCGCCAAAGTGTGTGTGCGCCGCGATGCGTCGGCGGAGTGGTGTAGCGCGGCCAACTGCATCCCCAGGACCTGAGACCATGCCGGGTCGTATTGCTTTTTCAATGACATGTGGGGTCGCATGTGAGCAAAGGTCATCTCCAACGTTGCCACGACCGCAGCTGACTACCCTGGCACACCAAAAACCCTCGTCCCTTGCGCCGTCGCGCGGTGCGTCCCAGCCGGTGCCAGCTGCCCGCATTCATGCCATCCGTCCATATGCCATCGTTAAGAGGCTCGGTGCCTGAGGAACCAACTCCGGTGACTTAATGATGCACCCGGACGCTTGGCCTCACCGGAATGCGCTACTTAAAGTGGCAACGCCCAGCTAACCTCCACACCATAGCGCATCGTCCTGCTACCTGGCACCACATCTGCCATGACCGCGAGCGCGAACGCTTTGCGGGAGAGCTTGTCTTCTGGGATGAAGCTCGAGGTCGCCGCCCTCGCTCAAGTCGCCGCTCGTGACGCAATAGCGGCGTAGCCGGATGCGGACACGACCGCACAAGCGGTGTCCATGCTGGCGGCCAATGACAGGAGCACCATCAGCCACGCGTCCTACTTGTCACCGTCCAATGTCCGGCACCGCCAAGGTCGGGGACTCCTCCGAGGATGAGTAGAGCATGGGAGGCGGCAGGGCATGGTGTGCCAACTGGCTGGTCCGTCTCCCGTGTTCTACTCTTCCTTGCCGGAGACCGCACCTTCACTTCACGGGTCTTGAACCCCGCCCCCGTACATGGAGATCGCAGATGGAGGACGTCGGTCGCCGCCGTAAAATAGGTTTAGGGTCGGGTTTCTTTTATTTCTCTGTCCTATAAAAGTTCGAAATGTAATGAAAATCTGTCGTGTTTGCATTATTTGGCCGGTGTATATGAACTTTCACAATAATATAGTATATTGTAGGAGTACTAGCAAGATGCCCGTGCGTTGCACGAAACATCAAGATCTTGTGGGAGAAAAGGATGAACAAGGGAAAGCCTTATGTGCAAATGTGGAGAGGAGTGCGGGTAAATTGTCATAGTTTCCTTCCTACCTGTTAGATATAGATCGGACGGCCTATATTGCAGGATGGCAGGCACACCATCATCACCAACTTTGCTTTTTATTGAACCGAGACAAAGCTAACATGCGAAGTAAATAAACACATAGGGTCTACATACACAATTTATCTTAGGCACTCCAATAGTATGTCCACTACACATTCACGCATTTCACATCTTTCTACATCTACAGGAACCGATGAAAGGGTTAACGTAAATTGCCTCTCTCTCTCCTCCCTTATTTTCATGGTGGTGGGCCCCTCCCTCCCCCTAATCTACAATCAACAGCTCACACGTTTCACATTACGTTAATTACGTAACTGGGATTACGTAGGTGTAGCATTACTCATCTTTAAAAAACCCAACTAAGCCAACCTCCCAGCATATCGCGCGGGAAAAGACCCGGCCGCGCTGTTTTAGTCTGGATTACCGGATTACTAGTAGTAGTATCGATGGATCGCGCGAAGCAATAAGTTTTTTTTGAGGGGGCGAAGCACCTAGTTTAAAAGGAAAAAAGGTGGTACACTCATGATGTCGCTTGAAGCTACGTCGGTATTTCCCCAAAGAGGAAGGGATGATGCAGCATAGCGGCGGTAGGTATTTCCCTCAGATATGAAACCAAGGTTATCGAACCAGTAGGAGAACCAAGCAACACAACGTAAACAACCCCTGCACACAAATAACAACACCTCGCAACCCGACGTGTTAAAGGGGTTGTCAGTCCCTTTCGGGGTACGGCACCTCAAGATAGGCAAAGGACGTGAGGTAAATTTGTAGTAGATCGATAGATCGAACGCCAAATAAAATAAATAAGAATAAATTTCAGCAAGGTATTTTTGTATTTTTTGTTTAATAGATCTGAAAATAAACGCAAGGAAAAAGTAGATCGCAAGGCAAATATATGAGAAAGAAGACCCCGAGACCGTAGGTTTCACCAGTGGCTTCTCTCGAGAAAGATAGCAAACGGTGGGTAAACAAATTACTGTTGGGCAATTGATAGAACTTCAAATAATTATGACAATATCCAGGCAATGATCATTACAATCACGTCCAATATTAGTAGACCGACTCTTGCCTGCATCTACTACTATTACCCCACACATCGACCGCTATCCAGCATGCATCAAGTGTATTAAGTTCATGGAAAAACAGAGTAATGCAATAAGAGCAATGACATGATGTAGACAAGATCTGTTTATCTATTGCATAGATATTGATCCCATCTTTTTATCCTTAGTAGCAACGATACATACGTGCCGGTTCCCTTTCTATCACTGGGATCAAGCATCGTAAGATCGAACACACTACCGGGCACCTCTTCCCATTGCAAGATAAATAGATCAAGTTGGCCAAACAAAACCCAAATATCGGAGAAGAAATATGAGGCTATAAGAGATCAAAGAAACTCAAATAACTTTCATGGATATAAAAAGATATAACTGATCATAAACTCGAAGTCCATCGGATCCCAACAAACACACCGCAAAAAGAGTTACATCATATGGATCTCCAAGAGACCATTGTATTGAGAATTCAGTGAGAGAGAGAAAGCCATCTAGCTACTAACTACGGACCCGAAGGTCTACAAAGAACTACTCACGCATCATCGGAGAGGCACCAATAGAAGTGGTGAACCCCTCCGTGATGGTGTCTAGATTGGATCTGGTGGTTCTGGACTCTGCGGCGGCTGAATGAATATTTCGTTGACTCCCCTAGGGTTTCTGGAATATTGGGGTATTTATAGAGCAAAGAGGTGGTCCGGGAGGCACCCGAGGTGGGCACAACCCACCAGGGCGCGCCTGGGCCTCCTGGCACGCCCTAGTGGGTTGTCCCCTCCTCGGGACTCCCCCCAGGTGCAACCAGGGCCCAACTTCTTCCTTTTGGTCCATAAAAAATCATCGTAAAGTTTCGTGGCATTTGGACTCCGTCTGATATTGATTTCCTGCGATGTAAAAAACATGTGGAAAACAACAACTGACACTTGGCACTATGTCAATAGGTTAGTACCAAAAAATGATATAAAATGATTATAAAACACCCAAGATTGATAATAAAACATCATGGAACAATCAAAAATTATAGATACTTTGGAGACGTATCAGCATCCCCAAGCTTAACTCCTGGTCGTCCTCGAGTAGGTAAGTGATAAAAACAGAATTTTTTGATGTGGAGTGATGTTTATCGTGTCATATCATATTCTTTTCTTTATAGCATGGACATTTGTACTTTTATGTGATTCAAAGTGATAGTCTAGTTTTGACCTAATAATTAGATACTCAAGCATATCAACAAGCAACCATGTCTTCCAAAATATCAATGCTAAAACAAGTTATCCCTAGCCCATCATGCTCAAACATTGATCCATTCATGAAACACACTCTGTCGGATCTCAGGTTCCGGCAAAACCCTCAAGGTTCGAACACTGGGGTGCGTGCGAAGATCTCCTCCTACCTAATCATGCCCTCGGCCTCGCCACGATCTCAAAGGCAAGCTCGACGAACTTGCAACACAAGAGACACCAGATTTATACTGGTTCGGGCCACCGTTGTGGTGTAATACCCTACTCCAGTGTGGTGTGGTGGATTGCCTCTCGGGCTGAGGATGAACAGTACAAGGGGAAGAACAGCCTCCTGAGGTGAGGTGTTCTTGTGCTTGGTGGGTGTGGGGATGGGTTGGATCTAGTCCAAGGTGAGATGATCCATGTCCTACTGTGGTGGCTAGCCCTATTTATAGAGGCCCTGGTCCTCTCCCCAAATATTGAGCGGGAAGGGAGCCAACAACGGCCAATTTGAAAGGGGACAGCTAGTACAAGCTATCCTGACTAAAGGTGGTCTTCGCCTGCCAAAGGCTCTGGTGGTGACGCCGTCTTGGGCTCCACGATGACCTCCGTCTTGTCGTCCTGCTGGTCTTGGTCTCGTTGCACCGATATGGAAACCTTTGCCTGAGGCCTCGTTACTCCTCGCCTGTGCTTGCCTCCTTAGCACCAAAGAGGAAGCAAGGACACTGCATGCGCAAGCGCCCGCCTGGCGCCCGCCTGGTCTCGATCGTCATGGCTCACGTCATGAGAACCTCGCGAGGTTTGCCTTGCCTTGATCCATCCGCCCCTCGCGAGCCAGCCTGGTGAGGCCGCTCCCGAGGAGGTCTTGTGTCATCCGCCTCACGAGGCTTGGCCCCTCGCGAGGGTCTCGAATGCTTGTTGGTGAAGATGGGTCGTACGGGCCCGCTTGCAGAGCCAGGCCGTGGGCCGCAGGCAGGCAAGTCTGGGGACCCCCGTTCCCAGAACGCAGACACACTCGAATATTAGCTACACCCAATACTTAAGTATGATCATATTGCCTCCTAGTTGGTGCTTTTATAAGAGAGGATGGAGACTCAAATACAAAAAAAATTGCATAAAGTAAAAGAAAGGCCCTTCGCAGAGGGAAGTAGGGATTTGTAGAGGTGCCAGAGCTCAAAGCGAAAAATTAGAGATAAAAACATTTTGGGAGGTGTATCCATCCCATCAACGAAAACGACTTAGAGTTCCCAACACTTTCCATGCTAGATATGCCATAGGCGGTTCCCAAACAAAAAATAAAGTTATTCCTTTTTCCACCATACTTTCCCTTTCCATGGCTAGCCGTATCCACGGTTGCCCTCCATACCAACACTTTCCAAGGAATTTATTATTTGACAACATAAAGTAAATTCATTTTTGCATTTCGGGACTGGGCATCCCTAAAACCTTTGCCTTACTCTCGTGCAATGACAAGTGAGTAAACACTCATCGTGAGAATAACACATCCGGCATGGAAAATATTAGCCACCCGTTACCGTTCCGCGAGCGAAACAAACACACAAAAGAGAAGTTTATTTTGAAAATTAGAGATGGCACGTGCAAATTTGCTTAGAACGGCAAAAGAATACCGCATATAGGTAGATATAGTGGACTCATGTGGCAAAACTGGTTTAAAGGATTTTGGATGCACAAGTAGAGATCATACTTGGTGCAAAATGCAGGCTAGCAAAAAGATTGAGAAGCGACCAACCAAGAAATGAATAATCTCATAAGAAAGCATTAAGCATAATTAACACCGAATAATGCACCACAAGTAGGATATAATTTTCATTGCATGATTATTGACTTTCATGCATGCCTAGGGAATCACAAACCTTAACACCAATATTCTTACTGGAGCACAATTACTCATCAACATAACTCACATATCACATCATCATATCTCAAAACTATTACTAAGAATCAAGTTTATTTTGTCCAATGATCTTCATGACATATTTTTTCTTTACTTTATCCTTCTTGGATATCTATCACTTTGGGACTAATTTTCATGTGTTGCTTTTCATGAGCTCAAACAAATATAAGTGAAGATCATGAGCATAACAAATTTTCTTTCTCTCAAAATAATTTAAGTGAAGCAAGAGAGAATTTCTTCAAAATTTTACTAACTCTCAAATAAATCCAAGTGAAGCAAGAGAGCATTTCTTCAAAAATACTAAGCACACCGTGCTCAAAAAGATATAAGTGAAGCACTAGAGCAAGTACATTGCTCATAAAAATTTAAGTGAAGCATAGAGAGCAATTCTAACAAGTCATGACATAATTTTGGCTCTCTCAAATAAGTGTGTCCAGCAAGGATTGATGACTTAAAACACAAAATAAAACAAGCAAAGACACATATCATACAAGACGCTCCAAGCAAAACACATATCATGTGACGAATAAAAATATAGCCTCGAGTAAAATACCGATGGTCGTTAGAAGAAAGAGGGGATGCCACTCGGGGGCATCCCCAAGCTTAGCTGGTTGCTCATTCGTGGATAATATCTTGGGATGCTGGGGCATCCCTAAGCTTAGGCTCTTCTATCCTTCTTTCATCCATCGTAAGATAACCCAAAACTTGAAAACTTCAATCACACAAAACTCAACAAAACCTTTGTGAGATCCGTTAGCGAAAGAAAGCAAACCACTACTATAAGTGTTGTGTCAAACCAATTCTTATTTTGTTTTTGTATTATATCTACTGTATTCCAACTTTTCTATGGCAAAAACTCATCAAAGAAAACCATAGAGCCATCAAAATAAGCACACAACACAAAGAAAACAGAATCTGTCAAAACAGAACAGTCTGTAGTAATTTGGAACTCCAAAAATTCTACCAAATTAGGACGACCAGCGTAATTTGTATATTAATCTTCTGCAAAAAGAATCTAAGCAAAATCTCTTTTCTATGATTTATGAAAATTATTTTCGTGAGCGCAAAGTTTTCGTCTTTTTCAGCAAGATCAAACAACTATCACCCCAGAAGATCCTAAAGGCTTTACTTGGCACAAACACTAGTTAAAACATAAAAAACACAATCATAATAGTAGCATAATTGTGCAAACACACAAGAACAGAAAGCAAAAAGCAAAAGTAAATTTTATTCATTGGGTTTCCTCCCAACAAGCGTTATAGTTTTACGCCCTTAGCTAGGCATAAAGCAAGGATCTAAGTTTTGTCTTCCGAAGTTTTGGCAAATTTTGTAAGGGTTTTCTCAAACCCGGGAGGCTCTTTACGCTTCCCTAAATTCCCCGGAAAAGAAACTATCTTAAGATCCAAAATATCCAATTGCTTGTTGCAAAGAGTAAATCACCAAGTTTGTCCAATATTTGAACTCCCTCGGGGGTAAAGGAAAACCCCTTCTTTTGAGGAGGAATTCCCAAAATTCCTTCCAAGATTTCATAGGCAGCGTTTGCATCAAGCTCAATAAAATTCCCTTTAGCGGCAAAATCAAGAAGTTGTCTATGATGCAAAGCTAATCCTATGTAAAAATTACGAAGCAAAACCTTAGCATCCCCCTTTAGGTTGGAAACACGATACGATTCCATAAGCCTATACCAGGCATCTTTCAAATTTTCTCCTTGTGTTTGCTTGAAGTAAAGAACTTCAAAATCTGGTGACAAAGGAGGAGTAGGGACGCTAGCCATCGGGACTAGAGACAAGAGATCGGTGAAAAAGAGAGGCGGATAAAACAGCAAATTTTTGTAAAGTGGGGGAGAGGAAAACGAGAGGCAAATGGCGAATAATGTAAATTGCAAGGAGATGAGATTTGTGATTAGGAACCTGGTTATGTTGAAGATCCTCCCCGGCAACGACGCCAGAAATTCCTTTTGATGTCGCTTGAAGCTACGTCGGTATTTCCCCAAAGAGGAAGGGATGATGCAGCACAACAGCGGTAGGTATTTCCCTCAGATATGAAACCAAGGTTATCGAACCAGTAGGAGAACCAAACAACACAATGTAAACAGCCCCTGTACACAAATAACAACACCTCGCAACTCGACGTGTTAAAGGGGTTGTCAATCCCTTTCGGGGTACGGCGCCTCAAGATAGGCAAAGGACGTGAGGTACATTTGTAGTAGATTGATAGATCGAATGCCAAATAAAATAAATAAGAATAAATTGCAGCAAGGTATTTTTGTATTTTTGGTTTAATAGATCTGAAAATAAGCGCAAGGAAAAAGTAGATCGCAAGGCAAACATATGAGAAAGAAGACCCGGGGGCTGTAGGTTTCACTAGTGGCTTCTCTCGAGAAAGATAGCAAACGGTGGGTAAACAAATTACTGTTGGACAATTGATAGAACTTCAAATAATTGTGACGATATCCAGGCAATGATCATTACATAGGCATCACGTCCAATATTAGTAGAGCGACTCCTGCCTGCATCTACTACTATTACTCCACACATCGACTGCTATCCAGCATGCATCTAGTGTATTAAGTTCATGGAAAAACGGAGTAATGCAATAAGAACAATGACATGACGTAGACAAGATCCGTTTATCTATTGCGTAGATATAGATCCCATCTTTTTATCCTTAGTAGCAATGATACATACGTGTCGGTTCCCTTTCTTTCACTGGGATCAAGCACCGTAAGATCGAACCCACTATCGGGCACCTCTTCCCATTGCAAGATAAATAGATCAAGTTGGCCAAACAAAACCCAAATATCAGAGAAGAAATACGAGGCTATAAGAGATCATGCATATAAGAGATCAAAGAAACTCAAATAACTTCCATGGATATAAAAAGATATGACTGATCATAAACTCAAAGTTCATCAGATCCCAACAAACACACCGCAAAAGAGTTACATCATATGGATCTCCAAAAGACCTTTGTATTGAGATTTCAGCGAGAGAGAAAGCCATCTAACTACTAACTACGGACCCAAAGGTCTACAAAGAACTACTCACGCATCATCGAAGAGGCACCAATGGAAGTGGTGAACCCCTCCGTGATGGTGTCTAGATTGGATCTGGTGGTTCTGGACTCTGCGGCGGCTAGATGAATATTTCGTCGACTCTCCTAGGGTTTCTGGAATATTGGGGTATTTATAGAGCAAAGTGGCGGTCCGGGGGGCACCCGAGGTGGGCACAACCCACCAGGGCGCGCCTGGGCCTCTTGGGGCGCCCTGGTGGGTTGTCCCGTCCTCGGAACTCCCCCCAGGTGCAACCAGGGCCCAACTTCTTCCTTTTGGTCCATAAAAAATCATCGTAAAGTTTCGTGGCATTTGGACTCCGTCTGATATTGATTTCCTGCGATGTAAAAAACATGCAGAAAACAGCAAATGGCACTTGGCACTATGTCAATAGGTTAGTACCAAAAAATGATATAAAATGACTGTAAAATGATTATAAAACATCCAAGATTAATAATAAAACAGCATGGAACAATCAAAAATTATAGATACGTTGGAGACGTATCAACTCACAGCACCCCTGTCGCGGTCGCATTGCACCCCACACACGTTCGGTCCTGCACACGGCTCACGCAAACGGAACGCGCTTCGGCTTGCCTCTTCACTGACACGTGGGACTGCACTTGGAGAAACCGACCATGCGCCAAACTCCCCCCGCCCACCGCGCGAAAATCCCCCCCCCCAAATCCCCCCCAAATCCCAAATTCAACCGCCCTTCGGCCAACTAGCCAATAATATTCCCCAAACCCCCCCTCCCCCACGTCCCCCTCCACTCCATTCGCTCTGCCAAAGCCGCCCTCCCCGCCGCCTCGATACGTCGATGCCGCGGTTCGTCGAGGGGACGCATGGCGATCCTCTCGCTCCCACATTACGCTCTCGTAGACTACCGTCCTCTAGCCGCGCCACCACCACTAGCGACGTTCTTGTGGAGGCGCACAGCGGTCAGCACCGCCACCGCCGGCGACGTTCGAGTGGAGATGCACGGCGGTCAGCTTCTCCCACGGTACGCGCATTCTAGACTGAGGCCCCGTGCATGTCGGTGTAGCGCTGAATGTTAGCTGATAGACGCTGTTAATCTCACTGTTTGCCGAAGTAGTTTACAGTCAATATGCTCTACTTAAGAAGCTTCCTTGCCCTGTTCTGCACTCAATCTGCTTAGCAGAGATGGCATGCGAAGCCTGATTAGTTGCTAAAATATCCTGCCATATATTTATTTTGACGTAGATTGCCATGGTCTAGTAGCCAATCTGTTAGGTGAAATAGTTGTACATCGTTTTATACTCGATCTTTGTTGCTGCGATGGCCTTCGATAGTTCGATGGCTGTGTGCTCGGCCTCATTGACTGCTGAAATAGCCTGCCATAATTTAGCACTCAAATCTGTTTGCTGAATTAGCTTTACATATATTTCATTACTTAGATCTGCTCGTCCAAATATCTTCCCATAGCTTTATACATCAACCTAGGTATTTTTTCTGGACTTCATAAAAAATCATATATGTTTTTCCTGTAATATCTAGTAGAAGAACTAATTTGTATGTCTAACAGATGGACAGGACTTGGATAACTTCTGCTCGAAGATTCTCCGCTGCATATGTCGAGGGGGTTGAAAACTTCATGAACTTTATCAAAGCTGAGTACGGTGGTCCGAAATCAGATGTGCTCTGCCCGTGTAGCAGTTATATGAATTCAGTTACAAGACCCCGGTCAACTATGCAAAATCATCTACACTTGTATGGGATGTCAGTCACATATACTAGGTGGGTTCATCATGGTGAAGCTGTGAATGTCAATGTTACTGACTACGTGGAAGCAGCAGATCACCATCTTGATCTGTCTGATGCTCAGGTGGAAGAGGAGGAGGAGGTGGTGGTGGCGGAGCCAGTGAGTTTGACCAACATTGAAACAATGCTACGAAATGCTCGTGCATTTCGTGAACTTTCACCTGCAGAAGAAAACAGTGGGCCCGCATGTTGGAACAATGCAACGTGGTTGTCACCCCAGGAAATAAGATGTAAGTATTCTCAGTTACGGTCACCTTCTTCAGGTGAAGACATCTGAGCAGATGACCAACAAATCATTCGATGCGATGTTGGCTGCTTTCCGCAAATCTTTCCCAGATGCGTATGAGCTGCCACACACCTACAGTAAAATGTAGAATTTCCTTCATGCAGTTGGAATTGGATATGATATGATCCATGTCTGCAAGAATAATTGTGTTTTGTTCCGGAAGGATTAAGCCAACTTAAGTGAATGCCCAAAATGCAAATCATCAAGATGGAAAGATGGCGATGCTGTGAAGAGGATTCCTCATAATGTTCTGAGACATTTTCCAATTATACCAAGATTGCAGAGGTTGTTTCATGATGCTGAAACAAGAGAGGATGTACTGTGGCATTCTAGGAACCAGGAGTACAGAGATCAGAATGTAATGAGCCATCCATCTCATGGTAGTGAGTGGCAAAGCTTCAGAAACACAAAAAGTTTGTTGCTGACCCGAGAAACATTAGACTTGGCTTAGCTTCGGATGGATTTAACCCATTTTGCCACCAGAGCAGGGCCGGCCCTGGGGTATGGCCGGAGGGGCGACGGCCTAGGGCCCAGGCCGGAGGAGGGCCCAAGATTCTGTATGTATGTGTAGTATAACCCAGCGAAAAAGTTAGGTGGAGTTAAAAATAAAGGAAACCTACATGGGGGCCTGGAGATGGGCTAGGCCCAATTGAAGTTAGCGACAGGTGAAGCATCCCACGCACGGCGGCACGCAGGCGATAATCAAAGGGCTCATCAACCTATGGAACCTCACGCTATGTTGCTATGATTCTTTTATCACGAAAGCTCCAAGGATCCAATGAATAGCTAAGGTTTGTTGACGATCCCTGGCTCAAAAAAACGCAGGCGATAATCAATCTGATCGTTCATGTCTCGGAAAACAATCAATCTGATCGTTCTGTCGTTCGCTTCGTTAGTTCGTCTTCCAGTCTTCCTCAACCGTCACTTGTTGCCTCCACCTCGGCCCCTCAGGAATAACCGGACTCTTGTTCGTTCTCGCCGCTGTGGCGTGTTGGTGAACGTAGCAGAAATTCAAAATTTTCTACGCCTCACCAAGATCAATCTATGGAGTAATCTAGCAACGAGGGGAAGGGGAGTGCATCTACATACCATTGTAGATTGCGATGCGGAAGCGTTGCAAGAATGCGGATGAAGGAGTCGTACTTGTAGCGATTCAGATCGCGGTTGATTCCGATCTAAGCACCGAAGAACGGTGCCTCCGCGTTCAACACACGTGCAGCCCGGTGACGTCTCCCACGCCTTGATCCAGCAAGGAGAGAGGGAGAGGTTGAGGAAGACTCCGTCCAGCAGCAGCACGACGGCGTGGTGGTGGTGGTGGAGGAGCGTGGCAATCCCGCAGGGCTTCGCCAAGCACCGCGGGAGAGGAGGAGGAGGGAGAGGGGTAGGGCTGCGCCGAAAGAGAGACGTTCTCATATCTTGGGCAGCCCCAAACCTCAACTATATATAGGGGGGGCTGCGCCCCCTCTAGGGTTTCCACCCCAAGGGCTGGCGGCCAGCCCTAGATCCCATCTAGGGGGGCGGCCAAGGGGAGGAGAGGGGGGCGCCACTAGGGTGGGCCTTAAGGCCCATCTGGACCTAGGGTTTGCCCCCTCCCACTCTCCCATGCGCCTTGGGCCTTGGTGGGGGGGCGCACCAGCCCACCTGGGGCTGGTCCCCTCCCACACTTGGCCCACGCAGCCTCTTGGGGCTGGTGGCCCCACTTGGTGGACCCCCGGGACCCTCCCGATGGTCCCGGTACATTACCGATATCACCCAAAACTTTTCCGGTGACCAAAACAGGACTTCCCATATATAAATCTTTACCTCCGGACCATTCCGGAACTCCTCGTGATGTCCGGGATGTCATCCGGGACTCCGAATAACATTCGGTAACCACGTACATACTTTCCCTATAACCCTAGCGTCATCGAACCTTAAGTGTGTAGACCCTACGGGTTCGGGAACCATGCAGACATGACCGAGACGTTCTCCGGTCAATAACCAACAGCGGGATCTGGATACCCATGTTCGCTCCCACATGTTCCATGATGATCTCATCGGATGAACCACGATGTCGGGGATTCAATCAATCCCGTATTCAATTCCCTTTGTCTTTCGGTATGTTACTTGCCCGAGATTCGATCGTCGGTATCCCGATACCTTGTTCAATCTCGTTACCGGCAAGTCTCTTTACTCGTTCCGTAACTCACATCATCCCGTGATCAACTCCTTGGTCACATTGTGCACATTATGATGATGTCCTACCGAGTGGTCCCAGAGATACCTCTCCGTTTACACGGATTGACAAATCCGAGTCTCGATTCGTGCCAACCCAACAGACACTTTCGGAGATACCTGTAGTGCACCTTTATAGCCACCCAGTTACGTTGTGACGTTTGGTACACCCAAAGCATTCCTACGGTATCCGGGAGTTGCACAATCTCATGGTCTAAGGAAATGATACTTGACATTAGAAAAGCTCTGAGCAAACGAACTACACGATCTTGTGCTAGGCTTAGGATTGGGTCTTGTCCATCACATTATTCTCCTAATGATGTGATCCCGTTATCAACGACATCCAATGTCCATGGTCAGGAAACCGTAACCATCTATTGATCAACGAGCTAGTCAACTAGAGGCTTACTAGGGACATGGTGTTGTCTATGTATCCACACATGTATCTGAGTTTCCTATCAATACAATTCTAGCATGGATAATAAATGATTATCATGAACAAGGAAATATAATAATAACCAATTTATTATTGCCTCTAGGGCATATTTCCAACAGTCTCCCACTTGCACTAGAGTCAATAATCTAGTTCACATCACCATGTGATTAACACTCACAGGTCACATCACCATGTGACCAACATCCAAAGAGTTTACTAGAGTCAACAATCTAGTTCACATCACTATGTGATTAACACTCAATGAGTTCTGGTTTGATCATGTTTTGCTTGTGAGAGAGGTTATTAGTCAACGGGTCTGAACCTTTCAGATCCGTGTGTGATTTACGAATATCTATGTCATCTTGTGGATGCTACCACGCGCTACTTGGAGCCATTTCAAATAACTGCTCTACTATACGAATCCGGTTTACTACTCAGAGTCATCCGGATTAGTGTCAAAGTTCGCATCGACGTAACCCTTTACGACGAACTCCTTTTCACCTCCATAATCGAGAAAATTCCTTAGTCCACTAGATACAAAGGATAAGTTCGACCGCTGTCATGTGATCCATTCCCGGATCACTATTGTACCCCTTGACCAACTCATGGCAAGGCACACTTCATGTGCGGTACACAGCATAGCATACTATAGAGCCTACGTCTAAAGCATAGGGGACGACCTTCGTCCTTTCTCTCTCTTCTGTTGTGGTCAGGTCTTGAGTCTTACTCAATACTCACACCTTGTAACACAGCCAAGAACTCCTTCTTTGTTGATCTATTTTGAACTCTTTCAAAATCATGTCAAGGTGAGCGTTCTTTGAAAGTATCATCAGGCGTCTTGATCTATCTCTATAGATCTTGATGCCCAATATGTAAGAAGCTTTATCTAAGTCTTCCTTTGAAAAACTCCTTTCAAACAACCCTTTATGCTTTCCAGAAATTTTACACCATTTCGGATCAACAATATGTCATTCACATATACTTATCAGAAATGTTGTAGCGCTCCCACTCACTTTATTGTAAATACAAGTTTCTAACAAACTTTGTATAAACCCAAAAACTTTGATCACTCCATCAAAGCGTATATTCTGACTCCGAGATGCTTGCTCTAGTCCATGGAAGGATCGCTGGAGCTAGCATACCTTATAGCATCCTTAGGATCGACAAAACCTTTCTGATTGTATCACATACAACCTTTCCTTACGAAAACTGGTAAGGAAACTTGTTTTGACATCCATCTGCCAGATTTCATAAATGCAGCTAGTGCTAACATGATTCCGACGGACTTAAGCATCGCTACGGATGAGAAAATCTCATCGTAGTCAACTCCTTGAACTTGTGGAAATACTCTTTGCCACAAGTCGAGCTTCATAGACGGTAACATTACCGTCCACGTCCGTCTTCTTCTCAAAGATCCATTTATCTCGGATTTCATCGCTTCTAACCATTTGTCAGAATATGGGCCCACCATCGCTTCTCCATAGCTCGTAGGTTCAGTATTGTCCAACAACATGATATCTCAGACAGGATCACGTACCACTCTGAAGTAGCAAGCATCCTCGTCGTCCTACGAGGTTTGGTGGTGACTTGATCCGAAGTTTCATGATCACTATCATAAGCTTCCACTTCAATTGGTATACGTGCCACAGGAACAACTTCCTGTGCCCTGCTACACACTAGTTGAAGTGACGGTTCAATAACCTTATCAAGTCTCCACCATCCTCCCACTCAATTCTTTCGAGAGAAACTTTTCCTCGAGAAAGGACTCGTTTCTAGAAGCAATTACTTTTGCTTCCAGATCTGAAATAGGAGGTATACCCAACTGTTTTGGGTATTCTTATGAAGATGTATTTATCCGCTTTGGGTTCGAGCTTATCAGCCTGAAACCTTTTCACATAAGCTTCGCAGCCCCAAACTTTTAAGAAACGACAACTTAGGTTTCTCTAAACGGTGTCGTCTCAACGGAATTGCGTGGTGCCCCTTTTAAAGTGAATGTGGTTGTCTCTAATGCCTAACCCATAAACGATAGTGGTAATTCGATAAGAAACATCATGGTATGCACCATATCCAATAGGGTGCAGTTATGATGTTCGGACACACCATCACACTATGGTGTTCCAGGCGGTATTAATTGTGAAACACTTTCCACAATGTCTTAATTGTGTGCCAAACTCATAACTCAGATACTCATCTCTATGATCATATCATAGACATTTTATCCTCTTGTCACGACGATCTTCAACTTCACTCTGAAATTACTTGAACCTTTCAATAATTCAGACTTGTGTTTCATCAAGTAAATACACTCAGCATCTACTCAAACCATCTGTGAAGTAAGAACATAACGATATCCACTGCATGCCTCAGCACTCATTGGACTGCATACATCAAAATGTATTACTTCCAATAAGTTGCTCTCTTGTTCCATCTTACTGAAAACGAGGCCTTACAGTCATCTTGCCCATGTGGTATGATTTGTATGTCTCAAGTGAGTCCAAACGATCCATCTACATGGAGTTTCTTCATGCATATATACCAATAGACATGGTTTGCATGTCTCAATCTTTTCAAAAACGAGTGAGTCCAAAGATCCATCTACATGGAGCTTCTTCATGCGTTTTATCCCAATATGACTCAAATAGCAGTGCCACAAGTATGTGGTACTATCATTACTTTTGGCATGAACATGTGTATCACTACGATCGAGATTCATTTTAGGTGCAAGACCATTGAAGATATTATTCAAATAAACAGAGTAACCATTATTCTCCTTAAATGAATAACCGTATTGCGATAAACATAATCCAATCATGCTCAACGCAAACACCAAATCTCGATGGTAGAGGGAGCATGCGATGCTTGATCACATCAACCTTGGAAACACTTCCAACACATATCGTCATCTCACCTTTAGCTAGTCTCCGTTTATTCCGCAGCTTTTATTTCGAGTTACTAACACTTAGCAACCGAACCGGTATCTAATACCCTGGTGCCGCTAGGAGTACTAGTAAAGTACACATTCATATAATGTATATCCAATATACTTCTGTCGACCTTGCCTGCCTTCTCATCTACCAAGTATCTAGGGTAGTACTGCTTCAGTGACCGTTCCTCTCATTACAGAAGCACTTAGTCTCAGGTTTGGGTTCAACCTTGGGATTCTTCACTAGAGCAGCAAATGACTTGTTGTTTCATGAAGTATCCCTTTTGCCCTTGTCCTTCTAGAAACTAGTGGTTTTACTAACCATCAACAATTGATGCTCCTTCTTGATTTCTACTTTCGCGGTGTCAAACATCGCGAGTTGCTCAAGGATCATCATCTATCCTTGATATGTTATAGTTCATCACGAAGCTCTAATAGCTTGGTGGCAGTGACTATGGAGAACCATCACTATATCATCTGGAAGATTAACTCCCACTCGATTCAAGCGATTGTGGCACTCAGACAATCTGAGCACATGCTCAACGATTGAGCTTTTCTCCCTTAGTCTTCAGGCTTAAGAAACTTGTCAGAGGTCTCATACCTCTTGACGTGGGCACTAGTCTGAAATCCCAATTTCAGTCTTCGGAACATCTCATATGTTCTGCGATGTTTCAAAAACGTCTTTGGTGCCACAATTCTAAACTGTTAGCATTACGCACTGAATTATCACGTAATCATCAAAGCGTGTATGCCAGATGTTTCGCAACATCTACAGACAACGCTGAGGTTCAGCACGCCGAGCGGTGCATTAAGGACATAAGCCTTCTGTGCAGCAATGAGGACAATCCTCAGTTTACGGACCCAGTCCGCATAATTGCTACTACCAACTTTCAACTAAATTTTCTCTAGGAACATATCTTAAACAGTAGAACTAAAGCATATGACATAATTTGTAAAGACCTTTTGACTATGTTCATGATAATGAAGTTCATCTGATTATTGAATGAACTCCCACTCAGATAGACATCCCTCTAGTCATCTAAGTGATACATGATCCGAGTCAAACTAGGTCGTGTCCGATCATCACGTGAGACGGACTAGTCATCATCGGTGAACATCTCCATGTCGATCGTATCTTCTATACAACTCATGCTCGACCTTTCGGTCTCTTGTGTTCCGAGGCCATGTCTGTACATGCTAGGCTCGTCAAGTCAACCTAAGTGTTTCGCATGTGTTCCGAGGCCATGTCTGTACATGCTAGGCTCGTCAACACCCGTTGTATTCGAACGTTAGAATCTATCACACCCGATCATCACGTGGTGCTTCGAAACAACGAACCTTCGCAACGGTGCACAGTTAGGGGGAACACATCTCTTGAAATTTTTAGTGAGGGATCATCTTATTTATGCTACCGTCGTTCTAAGCAAATAAGATGTAAACATGATAAACATCATATGCAATCAAATAGTGACATGATATGGCCAATATCATTTTGCTCCTTTGATCTCCATCTTCGGGGCACCATGATCATCTTTGTCACCGGCATGACACCATGATCTCCATCATCATGATCTCCATCATTGTGTCTTCATGAAGTTGTCATGCCAACGATTACTTCTACTTCTATGGCTAACACGCTTAGCAATAAAGTAAAGTAATTTACATGGCGTTATTCAATGACACGCAGGTCATACAAAAAATAAAGACAACTCCTATGGCTCCTGCCGGTTGTCATACTCATCGACATGCAAGTCGTGATTCCTATTACAAGAATATGATCAATCTCATACATCACATATATCATTCATCACATCTTCTGGCCATATCACATCACATAGCACATGCTGCTAAAACAAGTTAGACGTCCTCTAATTGTTGTTGCAAGTTTTTACGTGGCTTGTATAGGTTTCTAGCAAGAACGTTTCTTACCTACGTAAGACCACAACGTGATATGCCAATTTCTATTTACCCTTCATAAGGACCCTTTTCATCGAATCCGTTCCGACTAAACTGGGAGAGACAGACACCCGCTAGCCACCTTATGCAACTAGTGCATGTCAGTCGGTGGAACCTGTCTCACGTAAGCGTACGTGTAAGGTCGGTCCGGGCCGCTTCATCCCACAATGCCGCCGAAACAAGATAAGACTAGTAGCGGCAAGAAGAATTGGCAACATCTACGCCCACAACTACTTTGTGTTCTACTCGTGCATAGAAACTACGCATAGACCTAGCTCATGATGCCACTGTTGATGAACGTAGCAGAAATTCAAAATTTTCTACGCATCACCAAGATCAATCTATGGAGTAATCTAGCAACGAGGGGAAGGGGAGTGCATCTACATACCATTGTAGATCGCGATGCGGAAGCGTTGCAAGAACGCGGATGAAGGAGTCGTACTTGTAGCGATTCAGATCGCGGTTGATTCCGATCTAAGCACCGAAGAACGATGCCTCCGCGTTCAACACAAGTGCAGCCCGGTGACGTCTCCCACGCCTCGATCCAGCAAGGAGAGAGGGAGAGGTTGAGGAAGACTCCGTCGAGCAGCAGCACGACGGCGTGGTGGTGGTGGAGGAGCGTGGCAATCCCGCAGGGCTTCGCCAAGCACCGCGGGAGAGGAGGAGGAGGGAGAGGGGTAGGGCTGCGCTGAAAGAGAGACGTTCTCATATCTTGGGCAGCCCCAAACCTCAACTATATATAGGGGGGGCTGCGCCCCCTCTAGGGTTTCCACCCCAAGGGCTGGCGGCCAGCCCTAGATCCCATCTAGGGGGCGGCCAAGGGGAGGAGAGGGGGGGCGCCACTAGGGTGGGCCTTAAGGCCCATCTGGACCTAGGGTTTGCCCCCTCCCACTCTCCCATGCGCCTTGGGCCTTGGTGGGGGGGCGCACCAGCCCACCTGGGGCTGGTCCCCTCCCACACTTGGCCCACGCAGCCTCTTGGGGCTGGTGGCCCCACTTGCTGGACCCCCGGGACCCTCCCGGTGGTCCCGGTACATTACCGATATCACCCGAAACTTTTCAGGTGACCAAAACAGGACTTCCCATATATAAATCTTTACCTCCGGACCATTCCGGAACTCCTCGTGACGTCCGGGATCTCATCTGGGACTCCGAAAAACATTCGGTAACCACGTACATACTTTCCCTATAACCCTAGCGTCATCGAACCTTAAGTGTGTAGACCCTACGGGTTCGGGAACCATGCAGACATGACCGAGACGTTCTCCGGTCAATAACCAACAGCGGGATCTGGATACCCATGTTGGCTCCCACATGTTCCACGATGATCTCATCGGATGAACCACGATGTCGGGGATTCAATCAATCCCGTATTCAATTCCCTTTGTCTTTCGGTATGTTACTTGCCCGAGATTCGATCGTCGGTATCCCGATACCTTGTTCAATCTCGTTACCGGCAAGTCTCTTTACTCGTTCCGTAACTCACATCATCCCGTGATCAACTCCTTGGTCACATTGTGCACATTATGATGATGTCCTACCGAGTGGGCCCAGAGATACCTCTCCGTTTACACGGATTGACAAATCCCAGTCTCGATTCGTGCCAACCCAACAGACACTTTCGGAGATACCTGTAGTGCACCTTTATAGCCACCCAGTTACGTTGTGACGTTTGGTACACCCAAAGCATTCCTACGGTATCCGGGAGTTGCACAATCTCATGGTCTAAGGAAATGATACTTGACATTAGAAAAGCTTTGAGCAAACGAACTACACGATCTTGTGCTAGGCTTAGGATTGGGTCTTGTCCATCACATTATTCTCCTAATGATGTGATCCCGTTATCAACGACATCCAATGTCCATGGTCAGGAAACCGTAACCATCTATTGATCAACGAGCTAGTCAACTAGAGGCTTACTAGGGACATGGTGTTGTCTATGTATCCACACATGTATCTGAGTTTCCTATCAATAAAATTCTAGCATGGATAATAAATGATTATCATGAACAAGGAAATATAATAATAACCAATTTATTATTGCCTCTAGGGCATATTTCCAACATGGCGCTGTGCGCGGCAGACCGACAGCTTGGTTTTGCGCCGTGCACCCCACGTCGGTGACCCTGCGTCCCGCCCATCTGGCATCCGCGAGGCCTCGGCCATCAATCCATCAGCCATCCACTGCAGGTCATTGGCAAATTATCACAAGATCCCGACCGTGAGTTTGTGCGGTCTTTCACAAGTACGCGTTAATCCATCCCCAATTTCAGTGTACTATCTACATGAAACATAATTAGGGTTTTGATTTATAAATTTGTAGTAACTGTCTGTATTCTCTTTTCTTCATAATTTCAGGATAATAGTCTACTTTTACAATGTTTCCTAAGAAGCATTGCTGAAAAAATGACGTTTATGTGTCGTACGACTTAGGGGCCCATGTCGCCGAGGTCGCCTAGGGCCTTCCAAAACATAGGGCCGGCCCTGCACCAGAGCGCCACATATAGCATGTGGCCAGTGCTTGTTATCCCTTACAACATGCCTCCAAATGTCTGCACCAAAGAATCAAACTACATGGTGGCCTTGCTCATCCCAGGTCCAAAAAGTCCTGGAAAGGATTTTGATTTATTCATGGAGCCTCTTGTGGAGGAACTTCAACAGCTATGGAGGGGTGTTCTCACTCGAGACCTATATAGTAGCCCACCAGCTAATTTCTTTCTGCATGCTGTTATAATTTGGTGCATCCATGATTATCCGGCTTTGGGCACTATGTCAGGGCGAACGACACATGGTTACAATGCATGTGTTCGCTGTGACAGGAATCCGCTGTCATACGCAATACTTAGCAAGATCTGTTACATTGGACACCGTCGTTTCCTTGCCAAGGACAAGCCGCGTCCTACAAAATACCGAAGACATGTGTTCAATGCAAAGCATGAAAAACGTGATGCGCCAAAGAGGCTCACCGCTGATGAGTTGCAAGTGGAATTAGAGAAGGTCGGGCATATTACACCAGGAAACCATCCTGGTAATTGTAGCGGGAAAAGGAAGTGTGGCAGGGCAGAAGAGAGATTATTGTTTACCCACAGACCCACTTTGTGGGACTTGGAGTAATGTAAAGATTTGGATCTGCGGCATAATCTTGATGTGATGCACATCGAGAAAAATATATGACAGCATTATCGACACACTTCTTAATATTGAAGGCAAGACGAAAGATACCTTAAAATCTAGTATTGATTTGACACACCTGTATATCAGAAAGGATTTGCAGGTGGAAGATGAAGGTAAACCACGGGATATGGCACCAGCTATGTACATCTTGGACAAGGTAAAAAGAAAAGAATTCTGTGAGGTCCTGTCACGTGTGAGATTCCCACATGGATTTGCTTCCAACCCTGAAAGGAGAGTCAGTGCAGATGGAAACAAGGTACAAGGGTTGAAAACTCATGATTGCCACGTCCTACTTCAAAGGGTTTTACCTATTATCCTTAGAGGATTGGGCCGCCCTGACTTATACAGAGCAGTTGCAGAGTTGGGACAATTCTTCAGGGAACTCTGCAGTACAAATATCAGGATAGATGCTTTGGAGCGTCTTAGAGACAAGATACCAACTATCCTATGCGACCTTGAGAAGATATATCCTCCAGCCTTCTTTGATGTGATGGTGCATTTGGCTGTTCATCTACCTGATGAGGCACTACTTAGAGGTCCAGTACAGTATAGCTGGATGTACCCTATTGAAAGGCGGCTAGGCACTTTCAAGGGCTATGTTAGGAACAGAGCTAGACCAAAGGATTCCATTGCAGAGGCCTACATTGCTACAGAAGCGTTGACATTCTGCTCAAAATACATTGAAACAGCTGATCAGCTTAGCAAAGAGGTGGGTGAAGACAATCCCGGGCTTAATGTTTTCGATTATTCTGTTCGAGTTACAGAGAAGAGTCGACAAGAGGACAAACCTAAAGATTTGGACAAAATGGTTTGGTATGTGTTGAATAACTATCCTGCGATACTACCTTATATCAAGTAAGTGCTAAGTACTGCAGTTTATACATCGTAATCTACTAAACTTGCAGCACATTCTTATATATTTAGATGTTTGACGCGATCACTATGTTGTGCAGCATCTACAAAAAGGAGTTACTGCCGCAAAATCCAAGAAACATTGACAAACTGGTTATGGCAGGATTTGTGAAATGGTTCAAGAGCCATGTAAGCTTTTGAATTGCACTGTCAATTTTTTTAATATATTGAGTACATAAGATGATCAGCTTGTCTATTTTCTAACCATAGGTTAATAAGATGCGGGAGGATGGGCAGGCAGTTGATGATGCCCTTTACGCACTAGCAATGGGTCCTGATACTCGGGTAAGACATTATGAATCTTGCATTGTTGGAGATGTGTGCTACAACACCCTTGCACGCGACGAAGGCAGGAAGACACAAAACAGTGCCATCATGAGCACGGATACGTACGGCAGAGAGACAACTGAAATGTATGCTAACATAACAAACATTGTTCAGTTGCAGTATATCTCCAGTTTCGAGGATCATCGGTGTGTGGTTCTGTTGTGCTGTCGTTGGTATAACCTGTTTTCCAGGATCGCAAAACCCAAAGCTGATTATTATTTCAAATCCATCAATGTCAAGGCGGCATACCAGACCAACGAGCCTTTTATTTTAGCAAATCAAGCAACACAGATATTTTTCTTGGAAGACACATTTGCACGTAGCGATGACTGGAGAGTATTGCAAAGGTTTGAGCAGAGGAATTCATTTAATGAAGTTGCACAACAAGATGATGCTTACACTGCTCCTGATGTGCAAGATTCCACAGATGTTCCTAATATCTTTGAGAACCATCACGTGAATGATGTTGGCGAAAAGATTGTCTGTCGTGTTGTGGACATACAAGATTTGATCAAGAAGAAGCCAACGTTCGAGGGCATTGACGATAAAGAAGAAGATGACACTGTGGGGAATTATGATTCAGACTTATACACATGGAGAAGATGTTGACGCTGCCGCGGCGGATGATGATTAGATTGCTTTTGTCGTATTTGCCTGTCAGAAGACGTTTTTTATCTACTATGTGAAATTGTGTTTGCTATGACAACTGAAACCTGATGAACGCGTTGTTTAGTATTTTGCTGTGAGAACATCACTCGTTATGTATGTTGATTTGTGTTTGGTGATTGTATGACGACTAAAACATGATGACATTGTTGTTTAGTTGTACTCATATTTGGCTGTGAAACTTGAATTTGATGACATAGTTTGCTGTTAGACTGCAATTTGCTCGACGTCTTCGAATGGGAACAAAGCTAACCCGACAGGGCCTCTGCTAATTTATTTATTTATTACCAAAAGGGCCTCTGCTATTTATTTATTTATGAGCAAAAGGGGATACCCCCGATTTCCATTAATAGAAATCATTAGATGTTCACAACACTACGCCCAGCCTGCTACACAGGTTTCATTCATTACTAGTTTCAGCAAAGTGCTCATGTCATAGCCACTGAATACATCATGAGTGTTACATACACTGCAAATAAAGAGACAATCATCCTATAGAGCACATCGATTTTGCCCATTATCTTCACAAGCTCTTTCATCTCCTCATAGTTGTCAAGGTCGTTCAGCAGCTGTTGCTTGGCCATGATCAGAGGAACTGCATCTTCAACCTTCTGCTCTGCATCTTCCTCTTCTGTCGTTCCTTCAGTTACTTGTCCAACATCCCAACCTGCTGGTATTGGGATTCCTCGGCTAACCAAATAATCAGCGTAGTTGCATTCCCCCACATCAGCAACTTCCCAAAAATACAAATCACACGAATCTTCCCTTTTCTGCACGAATCAATTTGGAAGATCATCAACCAAACTATTAAAAAAATCAGCAACTGAAAGCAGCAAAACAACACTTAAACATATTATTACCCCATGATTCGGGCATTTGTAGAAGACTCGGCCAGGGTTGAGGATTGTGGTTGGGACGCGACGGATGACTCTGCGTGATTTGCAGCAGTGGCACCACACCAATGGCAGCGGGTTGCAATGAGCAACCGGCTGCGGTGCGTGTGCTGGCGGGGGTGTGATGAGATCCATAGGCGATGGTACGGGTGGCGACTTGGGGCATATCTGGTTGTTGCCTGCTGAAAAGCAAGTGGATGAGCAGCCAGCGGACATGGTTGCTGCGGCCAGAGCTTCTGATGCTAGGCAGAGTAAGTAGAGGAGAGGAGAAGCGAATGTTGGATATGTCAGTTTCATTACTTGCAGAGTAGCATAGCACCATATATAGTCATAGTCTAGGTTAGGATTCGAACCAGCTACAGGAGCACGTCTCTCTTTTTTTCTAAAACTCGGCAATGTCTCTTTACTGGTACACTAGCTTGTTCTGTACGCCTTCTCAAGTCTTTGATTTTCTTTCTTTTTTTGTGAGGAAGGAAGGAGGACAAAATTGAGAGTTCCTGGGACTCGAACCCAAGACCTCTCGGTTGAAAACCAAGGGTGCTAGTCACTTATGTGGCGAACGTTCCCTGGGAGGAGGACGGCAGACGAACACATTTTCTTCGCAGTTTTAGTTGCGATGCAAGATCGAACGGTCACAGTTTCGGGAATGTTATCAGGCGAAGGAGCCCAGTTTTTCTTTTCTTCCTATATATAAAAAAGTATGCTACTTGGTGTCGGCTTAGTCAACAAACGATTGTGCCAACCTTGACCGTTGGATTAACATTCAACGTCGGTCGTGTTTCTTCAGTCTCTTCTTCCTCCAGCCGCCAAAGCCAAACCAGCGCCGGCGGGACTGCCTGCTCCCGCCTCCCACGGCTGGCTGTGCTGCCGCGCATGCATCGTGGCCACATCGCACCCTAAAACTCTGCGCATCTTCCCCGGCTCCTGTTTGTTCCCGTTCGAGGCCTCACCATCGTACTCCGCCTTGGTTCGCTCACCGAGGCGCCGCCCTCCGGTGTTGTCAACATGGTCAACAACCGAGAGGAATGAGGAGATGACTGTACATGTTGAGGATGACAGTAGGGACCTAGCAGCGCGTGCAGTAATTTTGTTTTTTCGGGACGAAGAAGGGTATCAACTGGGTTGTGCGGGAGCTGTACCCCATCTAGCCCAGGCTTTTATTTCATATGTTTAGCACATGACCAGCCCTGTTTGTTTTTTTCCTTTCTGAAAATGGCTAGCCCAGCTATTTTGTTTTTTGCAGAATAACCAACGTAGGCCTACTTGCTTTTCTACGCCCTGCTGGGCCGGAAATCTTTCAAGACGAGGAGGGATGCATTTTGCCTAGAAAATGGGCTATAAGTAATAAGAAATGGGCTATAAGTAATAATAAATGGGTTGTAAAATGAAAAAATACAGCAAACAAGCAATTTGTTCCAAAATACTTTTTTCTTTCAGATTTTGATATTTTAAATTTCATTGTTTTTGTGCGGGTAAAATTTCATTGGATTTAAATTAAGGTATGTTTAGTTTTTAAATTAATTTGAATCCGTCTAGAAATTTCGGGCTATATGCTGTTTGGGACAGATTTGGAGGCTGACTTGTGGGTCTACTAGGTTGACGTGTATGAAAGGCTTTGTCAACTTAGTCCACAAACGATTCTAGCAGCAGTGACCGTTGGATGTTAATCCAACGGCCGTGCTGCTTCTTCAATATCTGATCTTCTTGCTCCAGCCGCTCAAACCAGCGCCAGTGGGACTGCCTGCTCCCGCCTCCCGTGGCCGGCGATGCTGCCGCACAGGCCGCACCGCCCCACCCTACTCCATTGCTGGCCAGGCCATTCCTCTACTCACCCACACCTCCTGTTATTTTTGGCGCCGGCAGCCGGACCAGTAAACCCTCGTACTCCCCACCGCGTGGGCAACCACTGCCGAGTCTTCCCCAGATCCGTGTCGTTCCCTTCCTAGGCCTCGCCATCGTCCACCGCCCTGGTGCTCTCGGCGCGGCGTGGTCAACGTGGTCAATGAACGACATCCCTCGGACATGGACTGTACGTGGAGAGGCTGGCAGCTGGGTCCACGGCCGCACACAAGGAAATGCCTCCTTATTACGTGCAAAATAATGATTGCTCCACCTGACATCTGGGACCCACCAGAAGGGCCTCTGTATTTCGTGAAAAAAAGCGTTCCCCCCGCTGACAGGTCGGACCCACCAGCTATATCTTCGCACGCAAGGAAGTGCCTCCTTATTATGCACAAAAAAATGAATATCCCCTGCTAGCTCGGACCCAGCATAGTGGGAGGCTGACTTGTGGGCCTACTAAGTTGACGGGGACGGATGGCTTTGTCAACTTAGTCAATATGAACGATTCTAGCTCTAGTGACCATACGATGTCCATCCAACAACCGTAGTGCTTCTTCAACCTCTGGTCTTCTTGCTCCAACCGCCCAAAGCCGCGCCGGTCATGCCGCCTACTCCTGCCTCCCGTGGCCGGCTGTGCTGCCGTGGAGGCCTCACTGCCCTCTACTACTCCCACCACTGACCAGGCCATCCCTCCACTCACCCACATCCCCTTTTATTCTGCGGCGACGGCAGCCTCACACCAAAGCCGAACCAGTGAACCCTCGTACTCCTCTCCGCGTGGGCATCCACTGTCGCGTCTTCCCCGGCTCCGTGTCGTCCCCTTCCTAGGCCTCGCCGTCATCCACCATCTTGGTGCTCTCGGCGTGGCATGGTCAATGTGGTCAAGGAACGACTTCCATCGGAAGAGTACTGTACGTGGAGAGGCTGACAGCTGGGTCCACGGCCGCAGCAAGGAAGTGCCTCCTTATTACGCGGAAAATAATGATTCCTCCACCTGACAGCAGGGATCCACTAGACGGGCCACCGTATTTCACAAAAAAATGTCCCCCCTGACTGCTGGGACCCACCAGCTACATCTTTGCATGCAAGGAAGTGCGTCCATATTATGGGCAAAAATATGATTCGCCCCCCTGACAGTTGGGACCCACCAGCTACATCTTCGCACGCAAGGAAGTGCCTGACATCGGGACCCACCTGGTCGAAGCATACATAGCGTTGTCATTCTGGTCGCGAACATGTATGTACATACGATCGGTCTGTCTGCAGGCTGCAGCGATGAACTGTGGCCATGTAAGGAAGCGCACATGTCGTAGTAGACGCGCGCACGTAGCATGTACATGTACGTACAACGGCCAGGGTGCAAGAAAGTAAATATGGCCACGTATGTACATACGGGCGGGGTCTCGAACACCTACTCGCGCTTACGTACGGCCAGGGCTCGTGTACATGGCTGGGTCGAAACAGAGAAACTGCGTCGTCGTCGTGTTCATGGGGAGGCAACGGAATGCGTCGTGTTCATCGGGAGGCAACGGAACGTGTGCTGTTCATCGGGAGCCAACCGGCTTGGACAGAACAGCCGATGGAAACGAGGCCTGGCGTACCGTAGAACGGAGGAAACGGCCTTGTGTTCGACCAGCCACGGTCGAAACGGGATCCTGTTCATCGGGAGGGGTGTGGCGTAACGCAAAACGGAGGAAACAAACTTCTCTTGGACCTCCTACGGTCGAAACGGGGTCCTGTTGATCGGGAGGGGTGTGGCGTACCGCAAAACGGAGGAAACGGACTTGTGTTGGAGCACTACGGTCGAAACGGGGGTCCTGTTCATCGGGAGGGGTGTGGCGTACCGCAAAACGGAACTCCATGGGATACTGTTCATCTCCACCGTCGACTGCCTCCACGGGCTACTGTTCATCCACCGTCGACCTCCTCCAGCCTCCACCTGCGACTGTTCATCCAGCCTTCACCGCTCCTCCACCAGCTACTGTTCAACCAGCCCTCTCCACGGGGTCCTGTTCAATCACCCCTCCACGGGCTACTGTTCATCCAGCCCTCCACCGGCTACTGTTCAACCAGCCCTCCACGGGGTCCTATTCATCCAGCCCTCCACGGGGTCCTGTTCATCCACCCCCAACCGGCTCGATCGATCGGGGTCCTTTTCATCCAGCGGCAACACCACGGGTCATGTTCATCCAAGCCCCCACCGGGAACTGTTCATCCAAACCACCAACAACGCTCACTGTTCATCAAGAGGCAGCATCGATCGGCTTTAGTTAGCAGCAGTAGTGAAGGAATCACTCGGGTTCATTTAACAGTAAGGGATCGATCGCTCGGGTTCAGTAACTTAGCTAGTGCAATCGCTCGGGTTCAGTTAGAGCGCAACGCCTCGCTCGGGTTCAGTTAGAGCGCAACGCCTCGCACACACGCGCGTACGTAATGCGCATCGCTCGGCCCCCGACCACCCACCGTAACCGGGAACTCCCCGATATTTTCCTCGCCCTCGCTTCTACCACGGGTTTTTCCGTCGTGCACGGCCCAAAGAATGTCATGCAGCTGCATCTCCGGCCCGCCCAGGACGAAAAGCCCATTTTCTGTCATGATTTTTTGTCATAGAAGTAGGAGCCCACCACATCTATGATGATACCGGGTTTTGTCACAATTATCGTCATAGAAGTGTCATAAGCATGATAGAAAAAAAATCGTTCGGCCCAAAATGTCACGGATTTGTCTTTTTTTTTGTAGTGAACTAGATTGATTTATCTTGCCATGGGAAGAGGTGCTTTGTGATGGGTTCAATCTCGCGGTGCTCAATCCCAATGACAGAAGGGGACATGACACGCATGTATCGTTGCTATTAAGGGTAAAAAGATGGAGTTTATTCATGTGTTAGTTTATCCTGTCTACATCATGACATCTTGCTTAAGTCGTTACTCCATTTCTTGTGAACTTAATACACTAGATGTATGCTAGATGGTGGTCGGCGTGTGGAGTAATCGTAGTAGATGTAGAACCATTGGTCTACTTGTCTTGGACGTGATGCCTATATACATGATCATTGCCTTGGATGTCATCATAATCCCAACAATAATTTTTTTACCCACCGTATGCTATTTTCTTGAGAGAAGCCTCTGGTGAAAACTATGGCCCCCGGGTCTATCTTTTATTATATATTAGATATAAAAATACCTTGCTGCAATTTTCTTTTATTTTTTCTTTTTATTTTTGTCAGATCTATCTATCAAATAATATACCGTTTAATCTTGCTCATAACTGTTGACGGATTGACAACCCCTCTACATGTTGGGTTGCAAGTATTTGTTGTTTATGTGCAGGTGTTGTTTACATAGTGTTGCTTGGTTCTCCTACTAGATTGGTAACCTTGGTTTCATAACTGAGGGAAATATTTATCTCTACTGAAAATATAACGATGAAAATAGACCTGGGCGCCATAGTTTCACTGGAGGCTTCTCTCTTGAAGAAATCATATGGTGGGTAAACAAATTACTGTTGAGCAATTGGTAGAAAAGCGCATAGTTATGACGATATCTAAGGCAATGATCATGAATATAGGCATCACGTCTGTGACAAGTAGACCGACTCCTGCCTGCATCTACTACTATTACTCCACAGATCGACCGCTATCTAGCATGCATCTAGAGTATTAAGTTCATAAAGAACGGAGTAACACCTTAAACAAGATGACATGATGTAGAGTGATAGATCCAATCAATATGCTAAAACCCCCATCTTTTTATCCTTAATGGCAACAATACAATATGTGCCTCGCTACCCCTTCTGTCATTGGGTGAGGACACCGCAAGATTGAACCCATCATAAAGCACCTCCCCCATTGCAAGAAAAATCAATCTAGTTGGCCACACCAAATCAATAGATCGGAGAGAAATACAAAGCTATCTTAATCATGCATAAACGAGTTCAAAAAAGACTCAACTAATATTCATAGATAATCTAATCATAAATCCACAATTCATCGGATCACAATAAACACACTGCAAAAGAAGATTACATCGAATAGATCTCCAAGAACACCGAGGAGAACATTGTATTGAAGATCAAAGAGAGAGAAGAAGCCATCTAGCTACTAGCTATGGACCCTTAGGTCCATGGTAAACTACTCACACATCATCGGAAGGCCTGCAAAGTTGGTGTAGAGGCCCTCCGTGATCGGATCCCCCTTCGGCAGAGTGCCAGAAAAGGCCTCAAGATGGGATCTCACGAGAACAGAAGCTTGCGGCGGCGGAAAAGTATTTTTGGTGTGCCCTCTGGTATATGGAGAATATTTGGGTATTTATGGAGCTGAGATTAGGGTTAGGGGGGTCCCGAGGGGCCCACAAGCCTAGGGGGCGTGCCCCCCTGGGGCGCTCCCTCTGAGCTTGTGGCCCACTCTTGGCTCCTCTGGCCTCCTCCCGAAGCTTCGTGGTTGTCTTCTGATCCAAGAAAAATCCTCAAAAAGTTTCATTCCGTTTGGACTCTGTTTGGTATTGATTTTCTGTAGAAGACAAAAACAAGGAAAAAACAGCAACTGGCACTGGGCACTAGGTTAATAGGTTAATGCCAAAAATGATATAAAATAGCATAATATTGCATATAAAACACCAAGATGGATAATATAATAGCATGGAACAATAAAAAATTATAGATACATCGGAGACGTAACATTATATTTGGATAAAAGGTACTAGTACCATACTCAACACTGACGTGAAAGAGGGGATTATTTATAGATTTGGACAGCGAATAAATTGGGTTCTCATATTATTTTTCCTGCAGTGCTTCCTTGCTCTGTCAGAACACACGTACTCAAGAGGTCGGCCTGCCATAACTGAATACACCAGTATAATGGTCACATTGGAGACACCCATGGATATAAGTTCACACTTGGGTTCATTAACCAACAAGATCGCTCCTTTTTTTATGGCCGAACTTCGATAAACTTTGTCAAGTGTTACGGACTGGAAGTTGGCACACGAAAGTTGATGGAAATAGCAGAACCTGGTCTTGTCATCCCTGTGACCATCCACCCCGATGTCGTTACATTAGTACATCCATATTAGTTTTGTATCTGGTTCTTGCATGTTTCCTCTATTACTTTGTAATCCACCTATTATGTCTAACTAATCACAAAGTGACTTTAGAAGCAGCAACAATTTGTGATTCCCTTCTCTCACAATGATGCTACTCCTAACTAATATTTCTTATAATTGGTGACACACGTAGATTATTACGAAGTGCAGGACACTAATCGTTTGTTATTTGATAAGAACTCGACTGTTACTAATGGCACTGAAGTTGACTGGGACGACATCCACCATTTCCTACACTTTATTGATCGTCTTGAGGACCTTGTGCATCATTTCAATGGTGAAAGCCACGTGGGATATGTGTGTTACTGGTGCACACATTGAACAGGTCCAATTGTGTCCAGAAACTGATGGTATGAGATATTTTCTGTTATATATGTTGTCCATAAACTCCTGCTTATACACAATTTTACAACTGTGTTCTTCTTAAAATAGAAATTGCCTAGTTTTATTGTTCCTATACAGATGCCTAACCATGGTCGAGTCAGACTTGCATTTGGTCACAATATGATGTTTATGTCGACCCACTCCATTTCCCTTAGAGGTGAAAAGATACTTATTGGTCTCAAATCATGAAGGCTCGTCGATCTCGAAGAATAGGACATAAGGTTATGTTTCATGCTTTTCCATGTCTCTGAAGTGAATATCCTGTTTATTGACCACATTGCGAGGACGAGGCCATGGTGGAATAGACAAGGTTGCTTCTTCGTGGACCCTTTGTGGGTGGAGCCCTCTGTGGACTCGCGCAACCGTTACCTTCGTGGGTTGAAGTCTCCATCAACGTGGATGTACGATAGCACCACCTATCGGAACCACGCCAAAAATCTTTGTGTCCCCATTGCGTTTGCCTTCTCCAAACCCCTCCTTTACTTACATGTGACATGTCTTACTTTCCGCTGCTATACTCTTAGAATTGCATGTGCGGGTGATGCTTGACTTGCTAGAAATGCCAAAATCTGCCAACAACTAAAATTGGGAAAAGGTTAGGTTTTATTTGGTCAAGTAGTCTAATCACCCCCCTCTAGACATACTTTTGATCCTACACTCATCTCCTTTGAAGAAGAGGAGGATGAACTCCCCATGAACTTTCTTCCTATGCTCTTACATATAGTGCCTATATTATATTTTTTGGGTTATGTCAAAGAAAAGTGAAATTTGAACACAAAAATCAAGGGGAATAAATATTTTGTTTTTGATATAATGACTCTGGTACAAACCAATAGTAGAACCATGAACTCCCGAAGCATATGACGGTGCTATGTCAAACAATGTTTTCTTCAGCTCCTCAGCTTGCAATTTTTTTCAAGAAGTTCATTCATAGGTTTCGAGACCCGAGGAGTGAAAACATCTAACAATTCATGCATCTCATTAAAACCTCACGGATGATACAATGACTTGTGGAAATTGAGAATATCTTCCCTAACATCATCTGGATCAACACAGACAGAACCATCACCAGCTTCTTGGGCTTGAAAATAACTAGTATTACGACTCCCTTACGCAACGATTGCACATAGGAATGTTGTTTAAGCCATGCTTCCTCTTAACTCTTAACGTAAATCTTCTTTCAATCGCGTTGTCACTACCATTTCCTCTGCCGATGGACCACGCAAACCAAGGCAGTTCTTAAGCATTCAAGCCTTTGCTGCAACCTACAAACTTTTTATCGATAAACCACCAAATTCTTTGATGCACCAAGAGCCTAAATGTTCTTGGATGGACGATAAGGCTTCAGTGACACCACTTAAACCCCTCTGATCAGCCCCCACTTGCTATAGATCCTTGACAAAAGAATCATAGTTAGCGTGGGACTTTCACACATTCTCGTACCACAACGTACGGGGTGCCTTTGGCTAATCATTCAGTGATGCAGCTTTGAGTTCTGCTAGTACAAAACAATAATATGATTCCGCTAAACTAGTGTTCTTGACACTTGTATAATAAATAAGGCCTAGAAAGGAATCATACACAAGACCTTGATCCAATATAGCCTTAACATTGGCATTGCCTTGTTGTCTATTATCCCAAGTAAAGGGAACACCTGTCCAACCCAAATCCCGGAAGGAGTTTGAGCCACCACATCGCGAAAGGCATACATCTACCACTCTGGATGGGCATTAACACTCAAGTGTTCTTTTGCATGGAGCATCTCATTAAAATTGCCAATGCAAAACCAAACACTATGCCTAATAGCATGGAAAGTACACAAGAATCACCAATTGTGGTACCTATTCTCAGCTCTCAGTTTGCCATAAAAACCGGTGAAGCGCCACAGTTGCGATTATTTTTACTTCTAATAGTAACATCAATATATGAGCCGAGCCAAAATCTAAAGTTCAACATCCACTTGATTAGACCAGAACAGACCACCACCACCACTAAGTCCATCTCTATCGGCGGCAAAACTACCAACAAAACCTAGAGCC
Organism: Triticum aestivum; assembly: GCF_018294505.1. Taxonomy (NCBI): domain Eukaryota; kingdom Viridiplantae; phylum Streptophyta; class Magnoliopsida; order Poales; family Poaceae; genus Triticum; species Triticum aestivum. Next base: position 367,328,436 of record NC_057808.1, on the reverse strand, counting down.
GTCTGCAAATGTTCAACTCTTTTACCCCCAATTTTTGTTTCCATAATGAACAATAGGAGGGACCTCCTTGCTTCATAATCTCGAGAATCTCTCGAACTATCTCGGGGTTCCCAAGCCCCTGTCAGTTCCAATTGATGCAACTCATTGGGATGGGCAAGGGCTGCCACTATAGAATTATCAGAACTAGGTGGAGTGGCATCTTTTCTCATAATCCCTCTCACCCTCTAGTTCATCGCCTTCATCACCATCCTTCTCAGTAGCCGACTCACCATTGAGCTCCATCAAATCCGTACCACTGTCTTGATGAGTCTGCTAAGTTAGAAGTGGCATCTCTACCTTGCGATAAACTTGTTTTTGTTGCAGCCCCCTTTACGTTTATTTTGATACGCCGGTTTCAGAGGGGATGTAACTTCACAATTTTTGCTAGTTTGTGAGTTCGAAGAATTGGCTTCTTTCATGCTATATTGAGAGTCATGCTAATCCTTTGAAGAGTTCTCACCAAAACCCGACTTGCACCTTTCATCGATTGCCCTCAGGTTATGTTTAAGGGAAAATATAATTCGGGAACGTTCTTGGGAGGCCATTTTCAGGGAACAACCCCAAAGTCGTCTGATCACGATCGAATGAGCGACAATTTTTCTGTGAAACGTAGCAACTTTCCTACTTTCTAAACACGCTACATGACAATTTTCGCCTCCGAACATGACAATTCTTACAAAATTACCAGGGCAACCTAGTTGATTTGGCATGGCAGGTTTGGCGTTCGTTGGAAAAAATGCTCCCAGGGAACGTTCCCCAGATATTGCGGTCCATGTTCAAACGACCAGTTGCCTTCCTCATCCTTCATGCCGGAGTCGATCAGAGAAGATCTGAGTGGCCTAGGCGACCAGATGAGAAGCAAAAGTGAGGTATTTGTTCATATATGATATCCTACCAATCACTTGTGGTTCCTTCTTGCCGAATCAATCACAAACCCACCTTCTCAAGAGTTTCTTTACGTCAGTGGTGACATGAACCCTTAGAAAACCTCCCACGGGTCAATCTGCACCAGAGTTGCATGCTTGTCGATCTACACCAAGCCCATGTATCATTCCTCAAATTATATGGAAGATTAACAACTTTGCTCCATACCCGCAGCCTATCAAAAGCGAGTACCGATGGCCGCGTACATTCCTCAACTCCTTCAAAATCACTGCATGTTTACCGACATGCCACGATGAGCCTTCCGAGACATGATCTTGATCGCGCTGAGATTCAAATTCAGCCTATAACATGTTCTCCCCAAGAGGACGAAACACCAGACCACAAGAATTTCCCCATGCTAACGAAGGGCGCTAGATATTGTCTGAATATGAAACAAATTGCGATAAAGAATCGTTCCTGTTAGTAGCCACTTCGGTTTTGAACACTCAACAGAATCATCAATCACCAGAGGAGTCGCTTCTTCCTCCGTGATATCAAGTTTTCCCATGGCCTCTCCCATCTGACGCCGAACCGAGCTGAGCGAGTGGACGCCGGCGTTCACCTTTCTGCTGCAACAAAATCTGATGCGCCCTGCTGAAGATCAACGAGCGAGCCCTAATCGCCTGAGAGGGTATTGGTTTCAGGGAAAAGTTTCTAACATGAACATATTTTGAGCAGCCCCAAACCTGCATTTTCAAGATCTAGCATATGACTCGTACAACAGACAAGGCGTCCAATTACAACCAATACAAGTATGGACTAGCTGAGCCTGAACAAAAACAACATGACAAAGGTCAAATGAAGCAATTTAGTTTCGGCATCGATCACCCATCAGCATTCATTCAGCAATGCTGCGCCTGGGATCCATCTCGGTCATGCACGCGTAGCCCTGCAGCTTCTCGTTGAAGAGCACGAGGGGGTCCTTGTCCCTGAGCACGCCGTCGTCGTCGTACGCGTCCCGGAGGAACACGGCCCAGTTCATCTCCGTGCCGGCGAGGTAGAAGGCGCGGGTCTGCTTCCGCAGCGACTGGTACATGTGCCGCGTCAGCCCCAGCTCCTCCTTGAACTCGAACACGTGGTGTATCAGCGCGCGCTTCTCCAGCGTCAGGCTCAGGAACTCGTGCACCACCCCGACGCGGTACTTCTCCGCCTCCGGCGTCCACGGCCGGAGCAGCGCGCCGTTGGTGTACGGCGAGACCAGCGGGAACGTGGTCGCCGCGTCCAGGCGCTCCGCCTCCTCCCCGTCCAGCGGCATCGACCGGCGGTGCGGGACGGAGAAGCGGAACGTGCGCCGGACGCGGCGCTCGTCCACCATGAAGTCGTGCTCCAGGGCGCTGACGGCGAGCGCGGGGTCCCAGCGCGCCAGCTCGAGGACGTGGAGCCCGTCCGGGTCCACGGCGACGCGGAAGTCGTCGGGGAAATCGCGGACGCGGTCCCGGAAGTCGTCCGGGAGGCCGAGCACCGCGCGGCAGTGGTGGAGCTTCGCGAGGGGCAGGCGGCGGTGGGCGGTGAGCATGAGGAGCTTCCGGACGGCCAGCACCCGCGCGGGGAGGAGCTCCTCGTGGACGCGGCGCTCCTCCTCGAGGAGCGAGCACATGAGCGGCGTGAACGCGAGGTGCGGGACGGAGCCCACAGTGGTGCGGGTGAAGAGCAAGGGGTGCCGGGCGGCGGCGCGCGAGACGCTGCGGCCGCGGGGGAAGCCGAGCTCGCGGTACAGCTTGCCGGCCTCGGCGAGGGGGATACGGTGCGGGGGCGGGAGGGAGGCCATGAATGAGCGCGCGCGGGAGAGGAAGCGGAAGGCGGCGTCGCGGTCGAGGACGGCGTCGAGGGCCGGCACCCGGCGGTCGGCCTCGGGCTCGATGGGCGCGATGCGCGGGCTGTTGAGCTTCTTCAGGAGCTTCTTGCGCCGCTTGCACGGGAGCAGCGGCAGGAGCGACGCCGCGGCTTCCGCGGCCGCGGAAGAAGACGCGGGCACGGGCGCCGGCGCAGGGGCTGGGACCGGCGGGACGAGAGCTCCCGCGGCGGAGAAGAGGCGGCGCGCCATCGCTAGGCTCGGGCGGCGGCGGCCTCGCGGTGGAGTTGGGGGCTCAGTGTTTCAGTTTGATCAGTGGAGCGCACGAACCTTGATGCAAGGGCAGCCGTTCGATCTGGAGCCCACCCCACCCCACCCCACCTCTCCTCTTTCTCTATCCTCCGCATAGCCCCATGCCCTTTTCCGTTTCCTCTGGAACGAAACCGAAACCCCAAATTGCCCTTCCGCAGCAACCGCAGCCGCCGCCGCCGTCCGCCATGGGCACGGAGGTGGTGCCCGTGGTGGACCTTGGCGCGCTGTCCCAGTCGGAGCTCGTGGCGCTCGCGGCCGCATCGCCCTACGCCGTCGACCCCCGCCGCGGGCGCCGCGACGCCGACCTCCTCCCGCCCCCTAAGATCGATCGCGCCGTCTTCAACGAGAGTGCCGGCTCCCGCAAGCAGACCTTCTCCCGCCGCCGCGCCGCCACCAATCTCTCCCACAATCTCACCCCTAGCACCGCTTCCTCCTCCGCCGTCGCCGTCCCCCCCGAGGAGGATTCCGAGAACCGCCTCATTGTGTTCCACCTCCAGCAGCTCTTTGCGCGCGACGACCCCTCCTATCTGCCACCACCACCGCCGATTCCACTCCAACAGCTACCCCCGATACCCATACCCGCACCCACCATACCGGTGCCCGCACCCCCCGTGGCCTCCGTGCCGATCCAGCAGCTCCCGGACCCAGACCGGGATTTGACGAACCCGAAGGGGGTGGCTGTTGATTTGGCTAGACTCGCGGAGTTAGTGGATCCGTATGGGGAGGAGATACGGAATCGGACTGCAGGACTTGCTCTGGAATCCGAGCTGCTGGGTTTCATGAATGAGTTGGAGGGCCAGTGGGGGAGTCGGAGGCGCCGGAGGAAGTTTGTGGAAGCAGCCATATTCGGTGACCACCTGCCCCGTGGGTGGAAGCTAATCCTTGGGATTAAACGGAAGGAGCGTGCTGCCTGGATCAATTGCCGCCGCTATGTTAGGTTTGTTCTGCTCGATGTGTATACTTGTTTCTGATTCTAGTGATCGTGGATGATGGTTGACACTTGGTAGGTGTTGTAACCTTCTAGGCGCAAATGATTGAGGTTTTATGATCCAAATGTGATGCCCTGTGAATTTATGCAGTGCTTCTCACAAGGATCATGATTCCTTCTCATATTTATATTGTAGAGAAATGGGTTTTGTAGTATGAAAATAAGTCTTCTAAGAAGTCAATGATACTGATTTCAGTAACCAGATGAAGCATAACTGCATTAGAATACATATTAGAAACATAAGCATCAGGACAATGGGGTTTCTGGCTATATAAGTCCATTTTATTTTTATTCTAGTTGGAGTAGCATTTGCAAGGTGTTATTTCGAGATGTCTGGCATCTAATTTTTTATTGTCTTTTGGTAATACTTGCATACATAGTGCTCCTGTTTGTTTCCTTGTAAGCACCTCTGATTGTGTTGCATGCATACCTAGTACAAATTTGTAATCTAACCATCAGTTTGTTGGTCCTATTTGGTTTTGGTTTCATTCTTTCTGTCTCCTTTTTTGTGTATATAATGCTCAATCCAGGTATGCTTTGTCGTCTGGTAGCGAGTGTTAACTGAAAGAGAATGCCTAACCACATGTTTGGCTGGCTGCCTGATGCCTCTGCCAATTTCCATGTCTGGCATATTCATGATACTTCCGAAGTATAAATTGTCCTGATAAGGATTTTAGGATTTTCATTTTCTAAAGTAATGGAACAATATTTTTTATATTTGTTTTAGTTCTAGGGTTCAGGCACTACTTTTCTTTATTTGCTTGATTTTTTCATTTAATGTAAAACCAAAGACCCCTCATACCTACTTTATTTTTGTTTGACATTACTGTGTTCTGGGTATATGAACCTTGCAACCCACAAATCCTTTTCCAGTCATGCTTGCGTGCACAGGCTCAACAGCTCCTCAAATTTCTTTCTGGCAAGATTAGCCAGATCAACTGGGTTAGTAGCTGAAAATAGAACCTCGAAGAGTTAATTGTAGGGGGATATTTAGTCCTGTGTTAAGACTGCTAAAAAGACTCTAGCCAGGTTAACATAACCCTCCCTAATCCAAGAGTGTTTGGGTGTGTGTGTGGTGGTGGTGGGGGTGGGGGGAGCCCTGACCCAGTAACCCATGTCTTAACCCCAAAACCAGACTTAGCCTAAGGAAGAATTATTTGAGGTAATTAGATTCAAGCCTCTTCATGTTCGAACTAATTTGCTTCCAATCTTCGTAGTTCTTACAGTGTCTTGTACATAAGGCTAATCATTGCCGCCTTTGGAGCAAAAAGAATAAACAAATTCTCTAATCCCTCAAACCTTGACGGCAACATGGCTTGCTGATCAAGGGTGAGTGCCCATATTATGCACATACCATCTTGATACTCAGAAGTAATTTATGATTATTCCAATCATCTTAAGCGATTCCACTTTTTCTTGAATGGTGGTATGGCATATCTTTTTTTACACACCCTCTCCGTGGGTATTTTTATTAGACATGCACCAATATATGTATAATTCTTTTTTTTGTATATCACCAACTCAGTGATTTTTCTCTCTTTTCGAAGATTTATTACCACTCTCATTGTGCTTTGCATAAGTTATGGTTTTGGAGAAGAAGATCCATGCTAAATTTATACTTGTTAAATGAAGATCCTAATCAAGATGGTACCTCTTTATTAGAACAGTGTAGCACTGTAGCCTGTCTGTGCAGTGTTTATATTCTCCGTTGGGCTTGCTACGTGGTTTGTGATGTTTGTTTCATCTAATCAAGTACTCCCTCCGCCCCAAAATAAGTGTCTCAACTTCAGTACAACTTTTTGGGACGGAGGGAGTAGCAAATTGTGTTTTTCATGTTGATTTCCCATTATCACGTTTGCTTTAGCTAATTGTGCATACCATACTTTCCAGCCCCAGGGGACATCAATTTGCTACTTGCAGAGAAGTTTCTTCCTATTTCATGTCACTTCTTGGATATGTGGAGGCAAAGCCAACCACTGTTCAGAACAACGATGTGGAAGTTCGTGACATGAGTGCTGTGAATGTGAGTTTTTTCTTAGTATGCACCTTATCTTTGCAGTCTGCACTTTAATTTCCACTGCTTAACTTCATGAAATGTTTAATTAGACTGCAGGTCTTCACCAGCAAAATGATTCAACTGGGGACATGCAAAGTGCAGTGTCAGCCACTTCTGTTACATTGCCCATTCACAATGGTGATTCTCAGGGACAGAGACAAAAACCTTATAAAGATGAAGCTCCGATAGAAGCAGTCAGGAAAGAGTGCAAAAAATGCAATTTGACTTTTGAGGACCAGGGTGCCTATGTGCAGCATCAGTTGTCCTTTCATCAAAGGAAAGCTAAAAGGCGTAAGGTTGATAAATCTGTTGGCCTGGGAGTCGGTAAAGATGGAAAGCTTGAGACTCAGGAAAGTCAGAGGACCTCTGAAGATAAACCTGGCTATTTTGGCCATGGTGTAGCTGATGTTAAAAGTCAAGGTCAGAGTCCAGCAGAACTGTTTGGCGGAGCTTCTTCAGGAGATGTAGGTGCTCAACTATCCTTGGCTGCAGCACCATGTGGGTTGCAAGAGATAACTGGCTTACCTGAACAGGCAGAAGAGCCTTCTGCTGGAGAGCCTGTCTCTGTGCATCAGAAGGACCTTCCTCAGGAGACTACTGGTTTACCTCAACAGGAAAAAGCACTTTCTGCTACAGAGCCTTTCGCTGGACATCAAAAGGAACATGTTGATAATTCTGGTGACCATGAAATCCATGATGGAGCATGTCATATAGCTGAAGAGCCTCTTGCCTTTGATGTTGCAAGCAACCTTAGTACTTGCAAGTCTCCTGAACCAGAAGTTCATGAGCATGACAGCTCAAAAGATTTGGAATTTTCCATCGCAGATTGCTCAGGAAGTTTTGACAGGTCTCATGAAATCTCTAAGATACCTCAGGATGTTCCATGTACTACAGATGCTCCAGGTGAAAAAAGTTGCGCAGATGATCCAATGGACTGTGCTGATATAACACTGCCAAAACAAGTTCCTGAGCACTGTGATATGCTGGATCACAAATTTAGAGGTTTTCCTGGAGAAACTGGTTTTAACGACCAGGTGGAAAACAATCCACTGTCTGCCAACTTGGATGAGCCTGATCTTAGTTCCAACAGCATGGAGGTAGATAACAGCAAGATAGCTTGCAAGTTCGGCGATGTGCTGAATTCTACTAGCTCTGAATATGATAAACCTGTTGTGGATCAAACTGATCGTGGAGTGACCTTGAAAAATGATGCAATCAACATTGATGATGGGATGAACATTGATGTCAGAATAAAGGAGGTCAACCTCAATTCATGCTTAGATACAATATCTTCTCCTGTTTCTGGTGCAAACTGTGAAACGTCTAATGCCCTTCATGATGGCAATCGATCGTCTATTCTCGCCCAATGTTTTGGTGCTAGCTCTAATGATGACAATGTTTGTCAGGACGAAAGTTTTGTCAATCAGAACAATGTTTCTAAGACTGAAATTTTCGTCAATCAGAGCAATGACATGGTGTATCAATCCAATTTGAACATGAATCCTGTCTCTCCTCCTCAAATTAGTGTGGATTATTTCACTAATTGCTCAATGAATTCTGAAATTAAGAACAACGACAACCGACGTGATGATAATGCCAAGGAACAGTTTGTGAACTCACGGAACATGTCAAGTAATGAACCAGGTTTTGATGCTGAAGCTTACAACAATGACATCTTCACTGGTGCTATGGCAGAAACTAGCTTTGCTCAGCTGAATAATGCTATGAATATGAAGACTGATTACTCAAGCTGCTACTCAATATCTGATCTAAATACGCTGACTGGTGGTACTGGAACTGATGGAATTGATTTCCACGGTATGAGGAGTTCTTTTGTAAGTGGCTCCACCAGTCGCAATGAACCAAATGAACTTGATTTTGATATCAAGGGTTCCATGCTCGAGGCTCTGGAAAGATCTGACAGCGACCTGGAAACACAGTACAATGGTGGCGATCCTGCCATTGACTCACTCCCTGCGGCAGGCACAAGTGGGACAAGTGTCGATGATTTTATGTCCATGCACACCAATTTTGGTAGCTTGACCTCTTTGGTTCGTTCCGTTGAAGGTGGTCCAATGAGCAGACTTATTCAAGATCAGGTAAATTTGACTGGGTATCTTCACATGCTGGTTTTGCTCAACAATTCTTTGGAAATTTCACCAAGTCAATTGGTATATAACGCTTATTTAAATCTTCAATGGGTATTTATTCTTTCCACACATGTCATGCAATAGACAAATGATGTTTCATTTGAACTTCAATCAGCAGTCAATAAATGTGCAACTATCGAAGGAAGAAATAAATACGGTTGTTTGACTATTAACTGAAAACATGTAAATGCGAGGTCACAGTGTCACACAATGTAGCATGTTGGGGGTAACTACTGCAATAGCTGAACATTCTCTATTAAATATAGCAGCAGTACACACCGTTATCCATTATGTGTTCTATACTTTTACCCATCTGCGTGTTGACTCTGGTAATATATTTTGTACAGTGCGATTTGCAACTTGGATTTGGTGCACAGAAGCAGCAAATATATCCTAGTTTTGAGGAGCACCTTCGGATGGCCTCAGCTGGAGCTCCGCAGTTCGGGAACATGGGCAGACACAATCCCATGCCTGTGCCTGTGCCCGTGCCCGAGCCAACACTGATGCTAGGGTACGAGCCAACGTTGATGCTGGGTTATGCACCGCAGTTCGGGAGCTGCCCTCCGGTCCAGTTAGGTTGGGACCTGTCCAAGATGGTTGGCGTGCTCCAATCCGTATGTGTGTGGTGCAACACAAGGTTCCAGCATTTTGGCACCGCCGAGCAGCAGAACGATTCTGTTGGCTTCATTTGCCCCGCGTGCAAGGACAAGACATCTGGTCATCTTGGTACACTCAACAATGGTTCATTGCTTTAGCATTCGATCTCTGCTGCTGTTTTCATCATATGTAGTCCGATCTTTTTTTTTTTCTTCTCGTGGGGATCATGTAGGGTAGACTGGAATCTGAGGTAGCGAATTCTAGTGTGTGTGCGGTGGTTACGTATGTTTACATGACACTGTTTTCGGTCGTTGACTGATTTGGCTATGTAGCAAGCGAAATTTGTGACATTTTTAAATGCTGATGTTCAGATTGAGCCTGAGAGGTGCATGATTCTCTTCATTGGCCTTGGTCCTCCATTCGGCAAGCTCGGTGTATCGCCTGCTTTGCCAGGGTTGGGTCAGTTTCCCAGCTGCTCCGTGCATATGGAAGTGCTGGTCACTTTTAAGTGCACGGGCTGCAGGACGAGGTTTCTCCCTGCTTTGTTTGCCATCAAGGGAAGGATTCGGTGGACCATATTCTTATTAGGCGCCTTTTCTGAGTTAAGGATCAAATGTACCATGCCGAGACGTAACTGATTCCTCTGATGAGAGGTGGCTGGTTGCCAGGAAGAACTGTCGGGGCGAGGATGGCAAAGGATTCGACTCATTTGTCATTCTTACTAGGTGGCAGCTTTGGAAACAAGGGAATGCGAAAGCATTTGCCATTATTAGACTGCAGTGCACGATCGATAGAATGCTGGAATTGATATTTGCAGAATGGCAGGAATGAAACTTGCTGGAGCTGGCGTTTTAGATAGTTTCGTGAGAAGTTAGACTAGAGTGGTGGGAGATGGGTGGGTGGGTGTCTAACCTTGCCTGATATCGTATGAGCAGTTCTTTTGTAAGTGGCTCCACCAATTGCAATGAACCAAATGAACTTGATTTGGATACCAAGGGTTCCATGCTTGAGGCTCTGGAAAGATATGATAGCGACCCAGAAACTCAGTACAATGGTGGCGATCCTGATTGTGACTCACTCCCTGTGGCTGGCACAAGTGGGAGTGTCGATGATCTTATGTCCATGCAACCAATTTTGGTAGCCTGGCCTCTTTGGTTTGTTCCATTGAAGGTGGCTAATGAGCAGACTTAGTCAAGATCAGGTAAATATGATATCCTCAAATGATATTTCTTCTTAACAATTATTTGGAAATTTCACTAAGTCAATTGGTATATAATATACTTAAATATTCAATGGATATATATAGGACCCCTCGGCTGGTCTCCCCGTGCACTGCATCGACTACTGCGTCACGCCCATACTTCGGCCGCCGCTGTATCTCTTCATCGACGTCGTTCCCGGCCACCCCAGCACCTCCCACCGCCACCACTCGACGTGCCATAGTGCGCTGTTTCAGCAGAGCCGCTCGCCGCTCAAATGGTCGTCGGAGGAGCGCTTCCGATGCCCTCCGCCGTCCCTGGTTGCCACCGGCGACTAAACGCCGGTTAACCCGGGTCTAGTTAGTGCCTAACCACCCCTCCGTGTCAATGACAGGTGGGCCCCTCTGTTGGTTAGCCGGCTAAAATAATAGTTAGTTTAGGATAACTAACCCTGGTTAGCCACTATGTCAATGACAGATGGGTCCCACACCTCAGGTTTGACTATGGTTGACTGCTGACGTCAGTGTTGACTGTGCCGAGTCAAAACTTCTAAAAATCATGGAAATTCAATTGTAACTCCTAATGAAATAAATTATATATGAAAAGTGATCGGAAAAATATGAAGAATCTATTTATGCTATGATCATGCATGTTTGAACAAGTTAACCTCACTGAATAGGACAAAGGATGATTAGGGCAATTTGTGAAATAACATTTGGAGTTGGAATTTGATCTTGTTTGAATTCCACTTCAATTAACTTGGCTAAATATTGCATTAGGTGAATTCAGTACCTTAACATGACATGTCATTCATATGAATGTGCATTGCATTGATTGTGTTCCTTCTTTGCTAGTTGGTGTTGTTCCTTCTCGGTAGCCGACGTTTCCAACGTTGTGATCGTTGACACCGATGAAGAGCTATACTATCTTCTGAAGTGCCAGGCAAGCAAACCCCCTTGATCACTCTGATACAATCCTACTCTCTTGCTCCTGCTCTCTTTTATTGCATTAGGACAACAACGATTCAACTGTTACTTGTTGCAGTAGTTGAACCCATTCCTTTGCATGACCTGTCATTGTCACCGAATAGCTAAACCATCCTAGCTTGCTTAGGAGTTGCTTGAGCTTTGTTGTGACTACTCATCCATGCTCGCTTGCTATCACTAGTAGAAAAGAGGGCTTTGGTTCAGGCTGGGTCAGCCCATTAGTCCCGGTTCAGTCCAGAACCGGGACCAATGGGGGCACTGGTCCCGGTTCGTGAGGCCAGGGGCCTGCCGGGCCTCGTGGGGGCATTGGTCCCGGTTCGTCTGGTCCCTTTGGTCCCGGTTGGTGGGACGAACCGGGACCAATGGGCCTCGCTCCTGTCCCACCACCATCGGTCCCGGTTGGTGGCTTGAACCGGGACCATAGGCTTCCTTTTAGTCCCGGTTCATGCCACCAACCGGGACCAATGAGGTGCCTATATATACCCCTCGCCCGTGCTCTGTTTTTCTCTGGCCGGCGAGGGGAGGGCTTTGTGGTGCTCTAGCTCACCTCCTATGCACATGAGGTGTTCGATGAAATGCCCGAGCCACACTAGTTAAGCTTTCTCCTCTCGAAGCTCGACCTCAAAGCTCCATTTTCCTCGAGATTTGTCTAGGTTTAGCGGCCCGTCACGTCCCATTCCCGTCTTCACCGTCGTCGATCGCCCGCGCCGATCTCGTCGCCGGCACCACCGTGGTGAGCCTCTTGTTCTTATCTTCTTTCTGGAAGAAAAAAAATTCTTACTTTAGATAGATACTTGTCTAATTTTCTTACTATTTTATTGCTTGTTATTATATAGTGCGATGGTTTTGGTATCCGCCCCCGTCGGCCCTCGTCCTGTCTATGATTCGGATGTGGTATATATTATCTTTATAACTATTGGTTCATTTATTGTTTATGAAAATTATGCCGACCAACGTGACATAGATTTTATTTATCTAGGAGGTATGTGAACCGGAAATTCCAACCGACCCTATTGTCGAGAGGTTAAATTTAGTTGAAGAAGAAAACAATTTCTTGAAGGAAAAAATAAAAAAATTGAGGAGGAGAAGATGATATTGGAGTTGCATGTTGCGGATGTCGTCGATGATCACAAGATCAAGATGGATGCAATGCGCTTGAAGATTAGAAAGATTAGAAAATATGTCATTCATACCGAGGCTTGGTATCATTATGCCGTTGGATCAATTGTTACCTTGGTTGCGATTATGATCGCATTTGTTTTCGCATTGAAATGTTTTACATAGTTTCAACGTATGGTTTAATTAATTAGATGCTCTGGAGAGCTATATGTTGTTAGATGAGAACTATGTATGTACTTCGGTTTTAATGTGATGATGAACTTCTATTAATTTTGTCACTTAATTATCTATTCATGATGTTCTGTAATGGTTTTTGACACACTTAATTATATATAATGCACGCAGATGAACCGGCAATGGATGTACGGTGGCAGACACACCTCCGAGTACATTAAGGGCGTGCATGATTTTCTCGAAGTGGCTGAGGCAAACAAGCAGAATGGTTTTATGTGTTGTCCATGCCCTAAATGTGGGAATACGAAGTCTTACTCTGACCGGAAAATCCTTCACACCCACCTGCTTTACAAGGGTTTCATGTCACACTATAATGTTTGGACGAGGCACGGAGAAATAGGGGTTATGATGGAAGACGGCGAAGAAGAAGAGGACGATGACAACTATGTGCCCCCTGAATACGGTGATGCTGCAACGGGGGAAGCTGCTGAAGACCAAGAGGAACCAGACGATGTGCCCAATGATGCTGCAACGGGGGAAGCTGCTGAAGATCAAGAGTGAAAGAACATGCGGTGCCCCCATGTTTGGTTTTGGTAATTGATGACAATCTCTATGGACTAATGGTTGCCTTGAGTTATATTTGAAGGATTTGTCCATAGGCATTTCTTGAAGTCCATGTGTTGGTTTCAAGGAGTTTATGTGGTGACCAAGGTGTTATTAAGGAATTATCCAAAGATTGGTCATGTGAGAGTTGAGCTTGCAAGCATGTCTTGAAGAAGAAGATTGTGTGATCATTCATGTTTACCTTCAAGACATCATCCAAATGAAGAGAGTTGGAAAGAGTCAAGGTTGATCAAGACTAAGTCAAGAGTGAATCAAGTTGATCAACACACAAAGCGCACAAGATGTACCGAGGGATCAAGCGATCCCATGGTATGGTAAGCATTGTCAATTACGCTTTGTGTACTAACCCATGGTCTTTGTGAGAGTTCTTTGTGGGGTTAGGTTGCGGTGTGCAAGTTCAAGTGAAGCGGGCAAGTTCAAGTAAAGCATCACGAAGAGATCAAATGCTTGAAGCCATTGTGGTGACAATGGACTTGTGAAGATGTGCGGAAGGGTGGCTCACCCATAGTGGAGTATGGGGGAGCAATCAACTAGTCTTCATCGAGCCAACGCAATCAAGAAAGGTGGTCCATCTTTAGGGAGTCAAGATCGTCATCATCTAGCTCAAGTGGACCATGTGCAAGGCAAAGATTTGCTCTTGATAGGTTTTCTATTTTACTGGTCTCATGATGGTAGTTGGGAGACCGGGTTATAGGATCGATTGCCGTACTATCAAGGGGGATCTCGATGAGTAGCTTGATCGTATCGTTCATAGAGAGCTCAAACCATTGCATCCTTGCATCATCTTTATTGGTTCTTGTTTGGTTCTTCTCTTTGTGAGTTTTGGAGCTTATGGTCATCTTGATGACAAGCTCGAGTTCATCAAAAACGGAGTTCACTCGCATCTTCTATGATGTTTTCGATGTTGGAAGGTTATGCCGGTTCTTCTCGGTTGGAGGTTTCGCTGTTTTTATGCTACTCGTCGTCTTGTTTCCAACAAGCTTGAGTTTGCTCAATTCGGAGCTCATATGCAGAAGTTATGGCAGTTTTGGTTTCCCGTGGAGTATTCTTGTTTTCGTGGAAGTGGCTTTAGGATGGTCCCAGCGGTAGTACCGCGGTACCCAGCGGTAGTACCGCTTAGGGGTCACAAGCGGCAGTACCGCTCCGCAGCGGTAGTACCGCTGGTGGGTCCTCAGCAGTAGTACCGCTACGGTACCAGGCCCCTACCGCGTCGACTCGAGGGGTCATTTTTCGTGTCGGATAGTGCGGTACTTCGCAGCGGCAGTAGGGCGGCAGTACCGCTCACGAGCGGTAGTACCGCCCAACCACCGCGGCAGTACCGCTCGGGTCTGTCACTCTCCTGCCCTCCAGACTCCACGGTAGTACCGCCCGGGGGAGCGGTAGTACCGCCCTCTGCGGGGCTGTTTTGGGGGTAACGGTTGGATTGTTCCCCCCACTATATAAGGGGGTCTTCTTCCCCATTCTACCTTATCCTTTGAGCTCGTGTTCTTCCCCCATTGTTGACCTTCTTCGAGCTTGCTAACTCTCAATCCCTCCATGGATTCTTGCTAGTTTTTGAGGGAAAAGAGAGAGGAGATCTAGATCCACATTTCCACCAATCACTTTCTCCTCTATGTGAGGGGAACCCCTTGGATCTAGATCTTGGAGTTCTTGGTGTTCTCCTTTTTGTTCTTCCTCTCATCTTCCTCCCTAGCATTAGTTGCTTCGGTGGGATTTGAGAGAGAAGGATTTGGGCACTCCGTGTGCCCTTGCCATTGCATTTAGTGCATCGGTTTGAGTTCTCCACGTGATACGTGGAAGTTAGAAGTTGAGAAGCTTATTACTCTTGGGTGCTTGGTGCCCTTGAGCTTGTTCCTCTTGGGTGCTTGGGCGCCCTAGACGGTTGGTGGTGTTCGGAGCTCAATCATTGTGGTGTAAAGCTCCGGGCAAGCGTCGGGGTCTCCAATTAGGTTGTGGAGATCGCCCCGAGCAATTTGACGGGTACCGGTGACCGCCCCCAAGGGTTGCCAAAGTGTACGGGTTCGGTGACCGCCCCCAAGGGTTGCCATTTGTACGGGTTCGGTGACCGCCCTCAAGGGTCCCTTAGTGGAATCACGGCATCTTGCATTGTGCGAGGGCGTGAGGAGATTACGGTGGCCCTAGTGGCTTCTTGGGGAGCATTGTGCCTCCACACCGCTCCAAACGGAGATTAGCATCCGCAAGGGTGTGAACTTCGGGATACATCATCGTCTCCGCGTGCCTCGGTTATCTCTTACCCGAGCCCTTTACTTATGCACTTTACTTTGTGATAGCCATATTGTTTCTTGTCATATATCTTGCTATCACTTAGTTGTTTACCTTGCTTAGCATAAGTTGTTGGTGCACATAGGCGAGCCTAGTTGTTTTAGGTTTTGTGCTTGTCAAATTAACCGTTAGGTTTATTCCGCATTTGTTCAAGCCTAAACCGTAATTATTTTAAAGCACCTATTCACCCCCCCTCTAGGCGACATCCACGATCTTTCAAAGAGGAACCAGTGCCCAATGATGATGATCTCCGCCGGGTCATTGTCGATGCAAGGACGCAATGCGAAAGTCAAAAGGAGAAGCTGAAGTTCGATCGCATGTTAGAGGATCACAAAAAAGGGTTGTACCCCAATTGCGAAGATGGCAACACAAAGCTCGGTACCGTACTGGAATTGCTGCAGTGGAAGGCAGAGAATGTTGTGCCTGACAAAGGATTTGAGAAGCTATTGAAAATATTGAAGAAGAAGCTTCCAAAGGATAACGAATTTCCCGACAGTACATACGCAGCAAACAAGGTCGTATGCCCTCTAGGATTGGAGGTGCAGAAGATACATGCATGCCCTAATGACTGCATCCTCTACCGCGGTGCGTACAAGGATCTGAACGCATGCCCGGTATGCGGTGCATTGAGGTATAAGATCAGACGAGATGACCCTGGTGATGTCGACGGCGAGCCCCCCGGGAAGAGGGTTCCTGCGAAGGTGATGTGGTATGCTCCTATAATACCACGGTTGAAACGTCTGTTCAGAAACGAAGAGCATGCCAAGTTGATGCGATGGCACAGTGAGGACCATAAGAAAGACGGGAAGTTGAGAGCACCCGCTGACGGGTCGCAGTGGAGAAAAATCGAGAGAAAGTACTGGGCTGAGTTTGCAGCTGACCCAAGGAATGTATGGTTTAATTTAAGCGCGGATGGCATTAATCCTTTCGGGGAGCAGAGCAGCAATCACAGCACCTGGCCCGTGACTCTATGTATGTATAACCTTCCTCCTTGGATGTGCATGAAGCGGAAGTTCATTATGATGCCAGTTCTCATCCAAGGCCCTAAGCAACCCGGCAACGACATTGATGTGTACCTAAGGCCATTAGTTGAAGACTTTTATAGCTGTGGAATGGAAACGGTGCACGTACGTGGGATGAGCACAAACAGGAGGAATTTAACCTGCACGCGTTGCTGTTTGTAACCATCAAGGATTGGCCCGCTCTCAGTAACCTTTCAGGACAGACAAATAAGGGATACCACGCATGCACGCACTGTTTAGATGACACTGAAAGTATATACCTGGACAAATGCAGGAAGAATGTGTACCTGGGCCATTGTCGATTTCTTCCGACCAACCATCAATGTCGAAAGAAAGGCAAGCATTTTAAAGGCGAGGCAGATCGCCGGAAGAAGCCCGCCATGCGTACTGGTGATCACGTACTTGCTATGGTCAACGATTTACACGTAATCTTTGGAAAGGGTCCCGGTGGACTAGCTGTTCCGAATGACGCTGAGGGACACGCACCCATGTGGAAGAAGAAATCTATATTTTGGGACCTACCCTACTGGAAAGACCTAGAGGTCCGCTCTTCAATCGACGTGATGCACGTGACGAAGAACCTTTGCGTGAACCTGCTAGGCTTCTTGGGCGTGTATGGGAAGACAAAAGATACACCTGAGGCACGGGAGGACCTGCAACGTTTGCACGAAAAAGACGGCATGCCTCCGAAGCAGTATGAAGGTCCTGCCAGCTACACTCTTACGAAAGAAGAGAAAGAAATCTTCTTTGAATGCCTGCTCAGTATGAAGGTCCCGACTGGCTTCTCGTCGAATATAAAGGGAATAATAAATATGCTAGAGAAAAAGTTCCAGAACCTAAAGTCTCATGACTGCCACGTGATTATGACGCAACTGCTTCCGGTTGCATTGAGGGGGCTTCTACCGGAAAACGTCCGATTAGCCATTGTGAAGCTATGTGCATTCCTCAATGCAATCTCTCAGAAGGTGATCGATCCAGAAATCATACCAAGGCTAAGGAGTGATGTGGCGCAATGTCTTGTCAGTTTCGAGCTGGTGTTCCCACCATCCTTCTTCAATATCATGACGCACGTCCTAGTTCATCTAGTCGACGAGATTGTCATTCTGGGCCCGTATTTCTACACAATATGTTCCCCTTTGAGAGGTTCATGGGAGTCCTAAAGAAATATGTCCGTAACCGCGCTAGGCCAGAAGAAAGCATCTCCATGGGCCATCAAACAGAGGATGTCATTGGGTTTTGTGTTGACTTCATTCCTGGCCTTAAGAAGATAGCTCTCCCTAAATCGCGGTATGAGGGGAGACTGACTGGAAAAGGCACGCTAGGAGCGGACTCAATAATATGCAGGGACGGGCATTCTTGGTCTCAAGCACACTACACAGTTCTACAGAACTCTACCTTGGTGATCCCGTATGTCGATGAACACAAGAACAGTCTGCGCTCCAAACACCCGGAGCAGTGTGACGACTGGATTACATGTGAACACATCAGGACTTTCAGCAATTGGTTGGAAACACGTCTCAGAGGTGACACCACTGTTTGTGATGAGTTGTACTTGTTGTCCAGGGGACCATCTTCGACTGTATTGACTTACAAAGGATACGAGATAAATGGGAATACATTTTACACGATCGCCCAAGACCAAAAGAGCACCAACCAAAACAGCGGTGTCCGCTTTGATGCAGCAACCGAGAGGGGAAAGGACACATATTATGGTTACATAATGGACATATGGGAACTTGACTACGGACATGATTTTAAGGTCCCTTTGTTTAAGTGCAAATGGGTCAATCTGTCAGGAGGCGGGGTACAGGTAGACCCACAGTACGAAATGACAATAGTGGATCTGAACAATCTTGGGTACACTGATGAACCGTTCGTCCTAGCCAATGATGTGGCACAGGTTATCTATGTGAAGGACATGTCTACCAGACCGAGAAAAAGAAAAGATAAGGAAGTGAATACATCATACGATGAGCCAAAGCGCCACATAGTTCTTTCAGGAAAAAGGGACATTGTGGGAGTGGAGGGCAAGACAGACATGTCTGAAGATTATGAAAAGTTTCATGAAATTCCTCCCTTCAAAGTCAAGGCTGGCCCAAGCATCCTGATAAACGATGAAGATTATCCATGGTTACGGCGCAATAAGCAAATGACACAAGCGAAGAAAAAGTGAATACTTTCTCCCGCAACTATTATGATGATACCATGCCAACTTTGTAACAGACGAGTATGATACCATTGTCCGTTTTGTACACGAAGTGCATCCAGTTTTTGCCGTAACCCTCTCAACTTTCTTGCACATGCTATGTGGATGAAATGATGATACCATGCCAACTTTCAACCTTTTCAGAGTTCATTTGAAATGCTTTTCAATTTCAGGGTCTTATAGCTCAAAATAATCAATAAATGCATGAAAAATAACAAATTAAGTCAGAAAGGGTTGAAAATTGATGATGTGGCTTTGAATGGTGCATTTTGAACACACAAAAAGTCAGGAGTTCAAATAAGTTTAAAAGAAATGAAATCCCTTTGTAACAGACGAGTTTCCGTATGAAATTCTGATACTTCGAAAGAGATTGTCCGTTTTGTACACGAAGTGCATCCGGTTTTTGCCGTAACCCTCTCAACTTTCTTGCACATGCTATGTGGATGAAATGATGATACCATGCCAACTTTCAACCTTTTCAGAGTTCATTTGAAATGCTTTTCAATTTTAGAGTCTTATAGCTCAAAATAATCTGTAAATGCATGAAAAATGGTGCATAAAAATAACAAATAAAATAAATAAGAAATTAGAAACAAAATAATATAAACTTTAATAAAATATATAAGTAGAAACAAAATAAAATAAACTTTAATAACATAAATAAAATTTATGAAACTAAAATTATCAAAGTATTTTCTGTTCAAAACATTATAAGCAATCTCTAGTATTATTGAAACTAAAATTATATAAAATTGAAGCAACTAAAATTATAGAAACTTTAATAGCAAAAAGAATTATCATAAACTAAAATAAATAAGTAATTAGAAACAAAATAAAATAAAATAAATAAGTTTTTTGTTGTAAGTAGAAACAAAACAAAATAAATAAAGCAAAAAAGAAAACAAAAAAAGGCAAAAAATAAAAATTATGCCACCTACTGGGCCACCACGGCCTGAATACGACTAGAAACCCATCCATGGGCCAGGATTCAGGCCCGCAG
The DNA here is from genome assembly GCF_018294505.1 of Triticum aestivum. NCBI lineage: Eukaryota > Viridiplantae > Streptophyta > Magnoliopsida > Poales > Poaceae > Triticum > Triticum aestivum. Next base: position 367,308,965 of record NC_057808.1, on the reverse strand, counting down.
AAGGCCCAGTAGGCCCACAGGCATGTACAGAGAGGTTAGGCCCGTAAGCCTGCTTTAGAGAGGAGCTCGACAGCTCAGGCGCACCGCACCTTATAAACAGGTGCGGCTCTCTCTCAGCTAGCGAGGTGGGACTAAACTCCCACCATCACGCCGCTGTGCAAGGCTTTCCGTCCCGGTTGATGGCACCAACCGGGACCAATGCCCCACCTTTAGTCCCGGTTGGTGCCACCAACCGGGACCAAAGGCCGCCGCTTCCCGCCCTTTGGGCTGCTGAAAAGAGGCATTTGGTCCCGGTTGGTGGCACCAACCGGGACTAAAGGTAGCATTGGTCCCGGTTGGTGCCACCAACCGGTACCAATGCTCTTTGTATATAAGCTGGACTTGTGAAATTTCACAACTTCACCGTCAGTTCGTGCCCGACGCCCTAGCGCTGCTCCTCGTCGCCGTCGCCGTCATCGCCCCTGCCTCCAACGCCATCGTCGCGCCGCCCTGCCTCCGACGCCGTCGCCGCGCCGCCCTGCCTCCGACTCCGTCGCCGCGCCGGCCCCTGCCCCGCGCCCGAGCCCCTTCCCGCGGCCTGCCCCCGCGCGCCGGCGCCCTCGCCTCCCCCGCCGTCGCCATTGCCAGACGCCCCCGCTGTGAGCCGCCGCGCCGGTCCGGCTCTGTTTTATTTTATATTAGATTAATTTTTTGTTCATATATATAATGTATATTTGTATGTATGTGGCTATATGTAAGTTCAGAGCATGTTTTTTATTAGATTAATTTTTTTGTTCACAACATGTTTTTGTTCATATATGTATTTTTTTGTTCATATGTGTATTAGTGTTTTTGTTGTATATATGTAATTTTTTTCAATGGATATATGTATGTGGTAGCTATATATGCATGATGAGGGGGGTGGGGGTCGATATACCCCCTCCCCGATAATTTCAACATGAGGGGAGGTCGATACCCCCTCCCCGATAACATTTTTTAGAAAAGTTTTATATATCTAGCTAGGAAGAAAGGAAGAAGGAATGAACTAAGAAGAGGATTAAGAAGAAAAATAAGAGGAGAAGAAGAAGGAATAGAGGAGAAGAAGGAATGAACCCGGCGCAACCTACCACTGCCGGCCGATTCCAGAAGGATATGCTAGGGTGATGGTGGATGAAATAATGGAGGGATTTGAGGACCTCTAGCTTGACCACCCTACCGGTGAAGGGGAGACCCGGCTGGGTTCTGCTCTGAAGACTCCATGCCTATGGCGGAAGGAGCTCATCAACCTTCCGAACTGGACGCCTCCGGCGAGTAAGGGCACTCCGCCTCCTCCTCCGCCTCCTCCTTCGGCGAGTGATCAGGGCACTCAGCCTCCTTCTCCGGCGCGTGGCGGCACTCCGCCTCCTCCTCCGGCGAGTGATCAGGGCACTCAGCCTCCTTCTCCGGCGCGTGGCGGCACTCCGCCTCCTTCTCCGCCTGCGCCGGCGCGCCAGAGCAGCCAGCCTCCTCCTTCTCCGCCTCGTCAGCAAGGGCGGAAGAGACCCGCCGCCGCTCCGGCTGCTCCGGCGCGTCGTAGTCCTTCTCCTCCGCCTCGTAAGCAAGGAAAGAAGACAGCCGCAGCCGCTCCGTCTGCTCTGCCGGCGTCTAGCAGTACAGCCAGAGGCGGGAGGCAATACAGATTTGGTCCTTCTCTGAAGACTCCAGAGAAGTTACCATACGAGAGGACCGAGGAGGAAACCACGAAGATCGTGCGAGCCGAAGTGACAAACTTCTTTGAAGGGGTGAAAGCAAATAAACATCCACCTCCGAAGGAGAAGGTAGATCCGGTGAAAGCGAAGCGCACTCTAGCTGCCCTGACAAAACCACCAAAGTCTCCGTCGAAAGGCAACTATGAGCGCATTATTGCAAAGACATTTGCCGAAGCGGAGCGGTCGGGAAGTACTGTCAGTGATCAAAGGTTAAAAGAACGATGAGTTGGGAAAAAATTGCCCAGCTCGGCGAACAAGCGAACCAATCGTGCCCCCCGCTCAAGGTGTCTAGCGACATCGTCGCTAATGATCCGAGGATGGTGCCCGGTTATAGCAATATTGGAGATTACCTGCCCGACGATGTACATTATGATATCTTGGAGGTGGACGAACACAAATACCATTACGGGAAGCCTCTCATCAAAGATGAAAGATCTCTAACAACGATGATGCGAAGATTACATGATTGGTACATAAAAACCTGCAGAGAGTCTGGGGGGAGGAATACTTTGACGCTGAGAGTTAAACCGGAGCATGACCTCGTTGGAATTGAACTGTTGAATGTTCCATTTGAGGAGTTCTTTCAGTTTTTTAATCAAAAGGCCCTCGATAAATCAAGGATCACTTGCTACTGTCTGTAAGTAGTACTACTTCTGTCATTAAGTCTCTTTATATAGGTCAGCTCTTTCATTGCATGTATTTATAATTATCCTCACTATATTATGCAGATTGAAGATCGCCGAATTGAAGAAAAGACAAATCGGTGATATTGGGTTCATTAACACAAATCTCATAGATGCAACTGAGGTTAAATATCATGCCGAAAATACCGAGGCCAACTTGCTACGATCGTTGGTAATAAATGAAAACAAAGATATAATACTCTTTCCTTACAACTTCAAGTGAGTGTTACTGTCTTGTGCATATTCGGTTTCCCTTATTAGTCCAGATTATAGTAATGTAATTGATGACTTATGCACCAAAAAAGCTCCGGGACTGCCGAAGAAGCTGCAATTTAAACACCCGAAAGTAAGTACTATAGTAGCATGTTCCGCGCATCTCCTAGTGATTCAAGCGCTAGTTTCATCAATACCATTTAGCATGCTTGCTTATCAGTTTGATTGACCTCTATTTCTTGTAAAGTGGTTGTGGCAGGAACCCGGGAATAATTACTGTGGATACTACTTTTGCGAATCCATCCACTACACGACCTGTGAGCGGGGCTACTCTGACGAACAATATGAAGTGCGTAAGTAATAATATTCACAATTTTATTTTATTACCATCATTTGTGTTGAGTTTCATTTATTCATATATATATATATATATATATATATATATATATATGTATTGACCCCCTTCTTCAAATTAGATCTTTCGGATGCGGGATGAACTCCTAGCATCAGATCGTATGCGAGCAATTCAAGAGGAATTGGCGGCATTCTTCCTTGACCACGTGATCGCTGAAAACGGAGAATACTATGTGGACCCTGTGTTCTTACAATTTAATTAGGAGATTATATTGTAAGAGATAATTATTGTATATATGTAGCCGGTAGTGTCGGATAGATATACGAGAACTTGTTGTTCGACCAATCTCTCGGAGAAGGAGAGGTGGCCGATATCGCTTCTCTTTGTATGCATATGTTCATGACGATCTCCTGTTTCCTTCATTTGATTACTAGCTAGCGTGTCTAGTCCTCTCCATACATATATAGTACGTAGCGTCGACCAAGCACGGAGATAAGAGAGGACACTTCTCTCTATTAATTAGCTAGCTAACACAATATATGAAACACCTAAATTAACCCCCCCAAAACCCCCAACCCCCCCCCCCCCCCCCCCGAAAAAACAAAAACCCCAGCCCCTGAAATGCTGACGCGTGGATGCCTATTGGTCCCGATTAGTGCCACCAACCGGGACCAAAGGCCCTCCTGCCTGGGCACGCCGCACCGGCCACGTGGAGGCCCATCTGTCCCGGTTCGTGTAATAACCGGGACTAAAAGGTTAGGGCATTAGTAACGACCCTTTAGTCCCGGTTCAAAAACCGGGACAAAAGGCCCTTACCAACCGGGACAATAGGCCCTTTTTCTACTAGTGTATGCTTAGAGTTGAGTTGGTCTAATCCATCTAGGTGATGAATTGGAATGATCATGTCCTAACTACAAAGGCATTGAAAAATCTTCTGTATATTTCAGGTTTCGGCTTCAAGTTGGTATCCTTATTCCATACAAGTGCAGAGCGGCTCCGTAGCAGATAAGTTTCATATGCATACGTTTGTCAAATTGTACATATATGTGCATACTGAAGCTTTGAGTGTGGATGTGTTATGGACATGTATGCAGTGTTCTATAAGATATATAAAGTGAAACTACAGTTATAAAATTATACTACATAGAATTGCTAACACTTTCTAATTCAAAATTCTATTTCTAACTTGTTTTGTTACTCAACATGAACAAGGGTTGATATGCTTGCTAGTGAATGAATGTATACGGATTACCCCCTGGGAGACATGCACACGACACATCCACCTTCGCAGAGGAGGGAACAATTATGCAGAACATTGATTACTTACAAGCCAGACCACAGCGTCGAGTATGCTGCCCCTCCTTCTCTATAGTGAGTTATTCTGTATGAAACAGGTGTTATTATCTTACATAAACTTGCACATGTCTATCCCCTAAAACAACTTGCATTTGTCTATCTTTTAATCTTATAAAAACTGAATGTTTCTATATTTTGTAATCCTATGTTGATGAAGGTGATATTACGATTTCTGTAATGTTAGTTGCAAGTCAATATCGGATGATCCCATTGTTTTACAGAACATTCCTCAAATAGAAGTCAACACACCTTTCCTCAGTCAATTATGAGTCGACATGCTTGTGCTAGGCTGTAGTATGGAGTAATACTCTTTTAGTGCTTTACTACACATTGAGTGAGTGTGGCTTCAGATTTAATATGATGACACCCTTTGGTCTGTATTGTCATTTGAATTAAGTACAGGTTCGTAATTTACCATAATGGTTAAGCCTTATCCTATCTTTTTAGATGTCTACTGTTTGCCACTACCCTTTTAATGGGCCAGGTCATTTTCTACATAATTCCGTCATGTTCAGTCTGGAATATCATAACAGTGAATTTATTTTGAGCTGTACGTAATGTTATATACATGAGAATTGCTCCTATGTAAATCATACTAGAGCAGAAAACATAGTACGGATGAACTGGTCACAAAAGTCACCAACATATCATAGCTGGGTGGCAACAAAACCATTCCTGACTCCCTCAAATACAAATCTATAATATTTTTATTTTTCTGAAAACACAGGCTCTATATTCTCACCCGAAATGCCAATCAGTGTTTCATTTATTAGCCCAACCAGAAGATTTGGGTAGCTAAAATGTGTAACTACGCATGAGAAGAACATATTATAGTCATTTTATTTTGAAATTTACATGGTCAGAACTTAAAGTATAAGCCATTTCTATCACAAAGCCTATATGAAGAACGCAACTTTGGACTTGACTTAGCAGTGCAGTTTGAAAGCGGATTTTGTTTCTCCGGGCATGGTTACTCCCTACCGATTTAAACTCTGCAGGTTGCGTGGGCGCATATGCATCTCAGTTGGGCAACTTGGTTGGGCTACCGCAAATGTCCATGTAACACTTGCAGTATAGTCGGGTCGAAGCTGTAAACTTATTAGTTATACCTGTGTCCAAACTTGGCTCCGTCACATGCGTATTGGGTAGTGTATTGAAATAATTGAAGTGGTCCTTTACGTGTGGCAAGTACAATATTAATTGCACTGGCTTCATTGAGACTACCCATAATGGGAGTAACATAGGTGGTAACATCACACATCTTTAGGCAAAACAGATGATGTGGCGAGTAATTAATGAGGAAAGAAGGGCATGCGGTAACTTAGCTAGTTACTGTAACATCACACATATCAAGACAAGATGAGTCTACAACCTAATAAATGAAGTGTTGCATGATACCATCCATATGTTACTCCCCACTATAGAGGTAATAACATAGACTAGTAACATATGCATGTTATTAGTCTAAGTTAACTAGTCTGACTCTAGCTATCGTACTGTTAAAACCCAATGCAGTTAATTACTATTTGCCCCTTTTCAATCTTTTTATTGCATTGTATCGTAGCACTTGCTTGAGAAGGATAACTTTGCCCACTGCTACCGATTACCATAACAATGATCTAGCAGCGCAGCAAAGCGCGTGATAGTCTGTTTCATGCTTACCAAAAAAACAGGAAAGGTGCTCGGTAGACGCGTCCTAGTTTCTTGCTGCGTGTCTCCACACTGTCTCCTCCCTTCTTTCCTAGACTAGAGTATACTGTATTTAGCAGCGAGTAGCTGGTACGTAGCAACAATCAACACTCTAAGTAGGAGCATATACCAACCAAAAGGACAAAAGACTCGCGGAAGCTCTAGCCTCACTGCTTATTTAGCTCGTGAACCAAATACTTGTACATAGGTCAAACCTCGTCGGCTTGCCTCGCCTCCAAACATTGTCAATCATGACTCATGAGCTGACCGCATATGGCCGTAGCAATCCACGCACAGCAGTATGGCTGGCTGGCGGTAGCGGTACAGACCATGTTGTAAACCTGGCTACGGCTAAAAAGCCACCGTGAGCTTAATAGAGATTCTTTTCACCCCGCAAAAAAAAGAAAAACCTCGGACCTTGCGAGAGGCAAGGATCGCAGAATATTTATACAAGAAACCTCGGACCTCGCTTCGTTCGTCGGTCGCTCTCTTCCTCCTCTCCGCACTCGCGCTGGCACTGCTGCGCCCTCTCCTCGTCGGCTCACCTCGCCTCCGCCTGCCCTACGGCACTTGAGGTTCGCCGTCTTGTACGTGTTATTCTCCTCCGTCTCGTTCCTGCGCAGAAGTAGTTACGAACCAGCGCAGTCAACACTTTGTTTTGATTTGCAGGGCCGGACGGAGCCGCCTAATCCGGCGAGGCGGAGCTCCAGCGAGACCGTGCGCCTGACCGCTCCGGCGGGGCCGAGCTCCTGTGCTCCGCACCCCATCCCGCTCCGGCGAAGCCGAGCTCCAGCGCCTGCTCCCCTGCCCGCTCGGCGAGGCGGAGCCCGATTTGGTCGGGTGGTCGAGCACCAGACCTCGCCGTCTCCCCAGCTGCTTCGCATCAACGCCCCGGTGCAGCAGGGCATCTTCACGACGAGCGCGCGCCGCAAGCTCCTACTGCCTCCCGCCATCGCCTGGTGAGCCCCGCCTTCCCCTTCTCCCACTCCGCCTTCCCCTTCTCCCGCTCGTCGCCGCCCTCGCAGTTCATGTCAATGGCCACCTCCACCTCCGGAGCAACCTCAGTTCATGTCAGCGCCCCGAAACCCCTTGCTGGCGCTCACACGCGCTTCTAATGGGCCATGGCCCATCGCTCGCTGCCGATCGCTGCTCGCTCGCGTTGACTTTGTCGCCAGATCTGTCGCTGCTGATCGCTGCTCGCTCCACGTTGCTAGCTATATTTTTTCTTGCGAACACTTGTGAAAAACCCTCGTATTTCAAAAAAAAACTAGTTGCGGTTTTTCTATAAATTTTAAAAAGTTCATGAACTCATAAAAGTATATTAACTTTGAAAAAACAGATATGTAAATATGTGGATTCCATTAGAAAAAATGAATTTGATATAATTTTCTGAATTTGCAAAACTGTAGTCTGTTTTTTCACAAAATTTTCATCGATTTTGACTAAAATTCATCAATTTTGAAAAAAGTTTAAAAAGTTCACTGAATTTGAAAAAATTTCATCACTTTGGAAAAAAGTTCAGCAATTTTGAAAATAAGTTCATCAATTAGAAGAAATAATTGATCCAATTTGAAAGAAGTTCTTCACTGTTGAACTTTTTTCAAAATAGTTCATTGAATTTCTTTTACAATTCACAAAATCTGAAAAAGTTGATCGATTGGAAAAAAAATTCATCAATTTTGGAAAAAGTTCATCGATTTTGAAAAAGTTCACCAATTTTGGAAAAATAATTCATCGATTTTGAAAAAAGTTCACCAATTTTGGGAAAAGTTTGCAAAATTGAAAAATGTTCATCGAATTTGAAAAGGAGTTCATTCAATTTAAATAAAATTGATTTGAAAGAAAGTTCATCAATTTTTTAAGAAAGTTCACACATTTGAAAAATGCTGACGAATTTGAATAAAATTTCATGGATTTGGAAAAAAAGTTTCATTGATTCTGAAGATAAAGTTCATGAATTTGAAAAGAATCCGCGCATTTATGAGAAAAGAAAATAGGAAAAGGAAGAAAAAACGAACAAAACGTTCAGGAGAAGACCGACGAACTGAAGAAATAAATAAAATTCGAAAAACAGCAATAGTTCCACGAATTCGTTGGATAGCGTTGTGGTTTGTCGCTTGCCTAGGAACCTGGAGGTTTCATGTTCGAATCTGGTCGCTGCAACTTTTTTGAACTTTACAGAATAAAGTTAATGCTTGTAGGTTTGCGGTCGTTCCTTTTTATCCATAAAGCGGGACCAATAGCCTTTTTCGTATAAAGTTCTTTTTTTCCTTGGTTTTGTTTTTTTATGTGTGGCTGAAATCATTTATTTGTTTGATTTTTTTTCAGGCAACATGGGGAGGGATACAGTCGCCCTCGGTCCCTCTACCCAGCCGACAGAAGGACCGTCGAAGGACGACACGGTCTGGGTAGTGGGAGGGGTCGCTTTAGCAGTCATTGGTTGCATCGTCGTTTTCTTGTACATCTGGCGGCGCGAGGCTGCAAGGCGGGCACAGCAACAGCAGATCTAGCACCCACCGCCGGCACTGGCGTGGGGCGCGGATGCAGAGAGGATCACGGCGTTGCGGACCATGAATTACGCAGCGCCGAACCAGGAAGAGGGGCGGCCTGACATGAAGGAATGTGAGATTTGCCCGGACGATTTCGTCAAGGGCGAGTCACTGACTCTCCTCGACTGTGGGCACTGCTATCACCTCTTAATAGCGCATGCCCAATTTGCAGAGGCGAGGCAGTGTATATATATATATATATATATATATATATATATATATATATATATATATACACGCGCTATTCGTCACCCTGGGTGAGGAATAGTTATTCTTCACCCCCTCTCTATTTTGACATCAATGCACCGTATTTTTACGTTTTGTAAATTTTGTCTTATTTCATACATAAAAAAAGAACGTAAGAAAATATGTACTCGCCGTAAAAAATATTTTATGTTACATAAAATTACAAATGTAAAAACATATTGTAAAACATACATAAAATGTGATTTTTCTGATCTTATAACTTTTTTTAGACCAAATTTTACATATTGAATTAATGTGCATGTAACTATTTATATTCTAAACGTAATTTATTTAGGAAGTGATCGTAAGATTACCTCGGGTGAAGAATAACTTATTCTGCATCCTGGGTGATGAATAGTAACACTATATATATATATATATATATATATATATAAAATATAATACATGTTATTATATATTGAAATTTTTGGGACATGCGGCCACGCGATGCCGTAATCCAGTGCGTCCGCGCGCGCATCGCGATTGCTACTTAATATAGGCACATTCGCTATACCTGACATGTTAATCACCAGTGCTCGTGAATACTTCGCGTGATACGTCCCGCTAGTGGGCCAGAACTCAGAGGGCATTTATGTTCGTATGAATACAGGCTTGTCTGCCCATGTCACAGTTTGGGCGATGGCATAACTGCTCTTGCGATTAGTAGACATCATTAAGCACACGGACTCGCTGGTGACGTGTACTGTACTCAAGCTGTGGCCTTGGGAAAAGCGGAGACTTGCATAGTAGCATCTCAGACACTATATCTGATCCTACGTCTTTTGTTTATTTGGGTATTATCGAACGCGCTGACATTTGTTCATCCTATTCATACATTAGCATGTCGACTTTTTTGAGGGAGAGTTCAGGTTCGGGGTGCTCACTGCATAAGGCCATGTCCATTAGCTATGCCCCGTGTCTGTTAGCTGGGTGGTATTTTCTCATCTCTCTCTCTTTCTCTCTCTCAGGTTAGCATTTTAATCTCAAATCGATCCCGTCTGATTGTTTCTTAGGTATGGCACTAGGCGATCACATCTGTTTCGTCTGTTTGACCTTAGCATGAGCGATGGTTTGGAGAAAGTCCTGGGCATGGCTCTTTGACATCATCTCCATGTCCATTAATCTCTGTTGGGTGGCTGCATGGCTGTCAGGAGGCATTTATGCTTCATTGGCTGCCATTAAACGACTGACGGTAGCGCGTCAATATTTTATATCTGGTGGCTTAAAAGGGTCACTCCTTGCTGATTTGGTGCGTATCACATGAGGATTAAAATTAGACTTGCATGGTTAGCCGCCCAACGGAAATTAAACTGTCTTACTGCTCTTTAAGTACAACATATCAATCTACTTTATTAGTACATGAGCACGCACAGCCCACTAGCAGTTACATGGAGCGACATGGTGCAGAAAGTAAATACTTGTACTACATGTCACATGTCAGACGATCTAATGGGTTTATAGTGCTAAAAAAATGATGACGGCGACGATCTTTTTGCTGTGTGGTTGAGCTTCAGTTGTTGTGGACGAAGAACATGGCCACAAGAGTGGCACGGGATGAAAAAGTTCGTAAGCCGCAAGAAGGGTCTACTCCTTGCTGATTCCTACACCCAGATCCTGCATCCTCCATGCCGCACAAAAAAAATTGGCCTGAGAATGATAGATGGATGGAAAGGTCGACGGTGAACTTACACCCCCGTGTTGCACTCCGGGCAATGAATGAGAGGGAGAGGAGCCACCAGCTGGGTTGCGGTGAAATGAGATGCAGGTGGTGTAGAGCTGCGTTGGGACATAGATGAACACATACTTCTCAACTGCCGTTAGTCTATGAAGGTGAGGGCAAGAGAAGATGAGTTGAGCAGCCAAAACAGGTGGGGAGAAGAACACATGCTTGTGAGCTGCGGCAAGACTGAGAGAAATGGAGAAGGAGCAATGGGAAGGAGGGTTGGGCAGCAATGACAAGCTAGCCCGAAGTTTAAAAAGACAGTGGGGAGCATGGTGCAGCAAGCTGTTGGAACTGGATGTAAATGTAATGAATGCTTCCCTCACTTCAATGCCTGAGCCTGCCTTGCAGGCCATCTCCTGCAGATGTCAGTTGCAAATACGCGGGCTATACCAAATGGCATACGGGGAATAGAAAATGTTATACCGGCCATAAGTATTCGAGTTGCACGAACCACATGGAAACATGCGGTGTGGATAACGACCGCGCGTGGCTGCATGTCCACTCGTGATTTACCGATAATATATATACTATTATATATAATATTATATAGGGCTGGACTATTCTATATAGACACAGCTACAGTTCCCGAATCCAGCCCACCAGCTCGAACCGGCCCGATAGAAAAGGAAAAGAAAAATCCATCCCGCACAACCCACTAACCCCCCTCCCCCCAAACCACCTACTTTCCCGATCCCATCTCGCCGCCGCCCCATGCCCCGCCGCCGTGCGCCACCACCCCTCGCCCCACCGCCGCGCGCCACCACCCCTTGCGCCGCCGCCGCGCGCCACCATCCCTCGCCCCGCGGCCGCGCGCCACCACTCCTCGGCCCCCCGCCGGGAGCCACCATCCCTCGCCCCGTCGCCGCACGCCGGTAGCCCCCGCCCCATGGCGAACCGCGCCTCAACCACCGACGACCTCCGCGTGAAGATTTCCTCGGCGAGATCCGACGTATGCTTCTTCTGCGGGGTAGGAGGCGGAGGACGCAGCGGTGACTCCCACGCTAGGGATGCAGAGGACACGCACGGCGCGCGACGCAAGATGGTGGTCATGGGTGGTGATGCGCCTGTGCGCCGCCCCATCCACGGCTGACCGCCGCTCGAAGCTGCCCCTGCACGCCGCCGACTCATCCAGGCACTGCCCCCTGCTTCCTCCCATGTGGCCTTCTTCCTCTGTCCACTACTGGCTCGTCGGCAGTTCTTCTTCGCCAACACCCGAAGGTCTGTGTTTCGTCATCTCATCCCCACATCTCCCGTATAATTGATGCTCTCTTGACAGTTCATAGACAAAAATTTGAGCGGTGGTCTCTAGATATTCTCCTGATATATGTCTAAACAGGACCAAATTTTGCATGTTTTCTGCTTGTATGTATGTGGTTGAACTATTTAGCTTTTGAGCGAAGTTCAAACTTTCTATGTGTGAAGGTTCAATCAATTCCCTCTTCGTAGCTATGAGGTTGAGCCAATTTTCTCGGCTACTGAAACCGATCATTTGATAGGGAATTCAAAAGAAACAGCATATATGAGCATACGTGAAGTTTAAAAGTTCTGGTTCAGGGAAGTAGACATCCTGCAGTTTTTGGGAATTAGTAGTTCACCTTTGCTAAGTGTAGCAAGTTCTCTGGTTGCAAAAATTAATTCACTTTGCAAAAACTCTGGAGGTTAACAATTTCTTTTGTTTGTTGTAGATGGAGATGTGTGTATGTATACATGTGTTCTGGAGATAGGAGAACTTATCTGGTGGTGTGTGCGTGCTGCTGCATCCTCTTCCGGCCGCTCTAATGCACACCCTCAGTACAACTTCTGTATGCTCTCGTGTTCACAAATCTTGTAGTACTTTTTTTTTTCATAAAAATCTTGTAGTACTATGTAAAGAAAGTGTGGCCAACACATAGTTTAGGTGTCGCGGTAGTACTCACTGTTGATGGTGGCCTTCTTTTGTGCCGCTACTACTTTGCACCTAGAGTAGTACTGCTACTACTTATCATGTTGAATTGTTGATAAAACCCCGCGAACAGTACATCTATTTGATTAATGGTTCTGTAGGGAGAAAAAGTTCACCAATATACAATCTCTAAGCTCAATATACCAAACTTTTTGTTTAGTAGTTGGCACTGCTCAAGTTTATTTCTTGATGTACACATGATGTCCAAATTCTTCTTTCAGTTCAGTTCAATTTATAAATTTCATTCAGTTCGGCGAGGTGGAGATTGGGGCGCGGTGGGGTGTGGCCTTGCGTGTGGAGACGGCCCGCCGCAACGTCACCGGCCGGATCCCGCTCTTCAGTGTATGTTTTGTATGCTTTTCAGTTCACCTACTTAACAACTGCAAGTCCAATTTCCTCCTTGTTTCCATGTTCTTCCTGTAGCACAACAGGTGTTATGCCTATATGGATCAAAAGAAGCACATGTTCTTTTCTATTCTTGCAAATGAACCTCCACTTCTGTTCTGTTTGAACTTACTTGGCATAAAAATTAGTATTTGTTCTACTGTAAAAAAACATAAAAGGAAATGTCTTGGTGCATGGTCGAAGGTGCATCTGGAAGCATCCCCATGTCAATTGCAAAGGTTTCCAGGATGTGACATCCATACTTTTGGTTATGAACTAATGATGTATTAGTGCATAAACTGATGCAGCACATATGTTGTTTCTTTCCAGGCTACTCTAGATTAGAACAAGTTAAAAGTACTTAGTTTCTCAATAGTCTGATCCTCACCAGATGTTATGTACTCCCTCCGTCCGAAAAAGCTTGTCCCAAGCTTGTTCATCCAATGAATGTATCTAGCACTAACTTGGTGCTAAATACATCCATTTGAGGGACAAGCTTTTTCGGACGAAGGGAGTAGTACACATCTTTTTAATACAACCGTTTTAAAAGTTTCTTTTTGAACTTCTCCCAATTAATATACATGAACTTGATTATCTTTCTAACATGTACTTATGCCAGCTTCATTAGATTTTGTGTTAGTGCTTGTAACACAATCGGTTCAGATCTCGATAGACCACAAGTTCAAGTTCATTAGTATTTGTAAATGCTGGTAGCAGTACTAGTATTTACAAATTTGTAACCTAAGAACTAGGCTTGCATCTTGTTACTTCTATGGAAGCACTGACCTCGTAATTTTATTGGACCAACCACTAATATAAGAATTAGACATGGTGCTCAGTGTATTCTCTCAATCTTGGTTGTTCTTGCAGTGCTTATAAGCTTGACATCTTTGATGAATCCAGCCCGAACTGAAGCATGTCAGCAAACCGGGCGCTGGGCCAACCACTGTTGTCTGTCTACCTCCTTCCCCGGTGAGCCCATGCTCTTCTGCTCTTGACGCTTGAGCCGCCTGCAATTATTTTCTCTGTTCGAAAATTCCCAAAGCATCAGTACTTTGTATCAGGATACACCATGTTATTTCTGCAAATTTCCATTATGCTTGTATGTCCAAAATGTGTACTCACTGCTTTTGATTTGTTGTAGTGCAGAGAAGTTACCCTGTTGCGGGCTGACCTGGAGGCTCCTTCTCCACGTCGACACAATTGCAGGACCAACGTGCTACTGACCACGCAAGCTTTCTCAAGGAGCTCGTGTCCAACGATACTGAAAGGAAAAATGGAGTGAAAGTGCTACTCCAGTTTTGAACTTCTTATTCAGTCATGCTATTACTGAGTGAAAAATGGAGTCAAAGTGTATTGCAATTGATCTCTCTTAGACCCTGGCAATCCTCTATTTATCCTTTGTTTGCTTGTCTTTTGGTCTGTAATTCAAGAACTTTGACCTTTGTAATTCGGTTTTTGGTTAATTTATTATGCCCGGCACAAACCTTTAAATCTGAAGAGGCTTCTAATAGCAAGGAAATGTGCAGCCGGTGTGGTGTATATGTCATTCATGTATGAAAATGTGCAGCCGGTGTGGTGTATATGTTATTCATGTACATGTATTATATGTGTGAAAAAATTTCTGTATATGATGAGATGATTGCTACTTCTTTAAATAAGGTATACATGACAGCTTGATGTGCATGCAAGAATAGAAAAATGGTTTGAATCAAAAATAATGATCAGTACGAATTAATAACAAATGATCAGTTTGAAAAATAAAAGATGGTTAGCTTTTGGTATTCTGTGACGTTGACGTCAAAGAAAACGTCTGGGAGAAGGAGATCAGTCCAAACAACTCAAAAAAGAGAAGATCAGTCCAACAGGCGCATCACAAGGCTTTGTTGGACACCGAGTACTTGGCTGGAGTGGCAGAGAACCAACCAAGGAAAGAAAGGAAATTTGAAGTGAGGTGGTTAGCAGAGGAAACAGTGAATGAGATTGTCACCACGGCTTGGCAGAAAGCACTACACCGCGGTCTCTGTCCTACCGCCATGGACAAGATTAATGCCATTCACAAAGATCTCCATGCTTGGGACCGTAATGTGCTGAAGCAGCTGCAGGCCAGGATGAAGAAGGCGAGACAGGGAACTCGAGCGCTTGATGAGAGAACCGTACTCAGCTGAGATAAAGATGAAACAGAAGGAACTGTCAGTCCTAGTTGAAAACTTATTAGAACAAGATGAAATATATTGGGCCCAGAGAGGCCGGGTGAATTGGCTAAAGAAGGGAGATCGCAACTCTTCCTACTTTCAGCATTGTGCGTCAGCGGGAAGGAGGAGGAATCTTATAAAAAGAACTGAAGAATGATAGTCACAATTGGGTGGAAGGTAATGACAATTTGAAGCCACTAGTACGTAACTACTTTGCCAGTCTTTTCACTTCTGGTGCAGGAGATATAGCTAATGGTTTATTATCTTCTGTAAAACCCATCGTAACAAATGACATGAATGAATTTTTGGTTGCTCCTTATACTTGGGAGGATGTGCGCAAGGCTCTTTTTCAGATTGGGGACAATTTTTTTTTTTTGAATTGGGCTATCCCCCTTTCCATTACTGAGAACGGAAATACATCAGTCTTACAAGACGAGATCAGGAAGCAGGGAGAGATAAGGGGGGGGGGGGGGGGGGGGGGAGCGAGTCCAACGCACTGCTAGGAAACCCACCACACTTGCCCGCCATCGAAACGAGTGCTATGGGGCGAAAACCTACGCAGCACCAACATAAAACTAGTCCTATTACAGAACAACATATCGCACCAAGTTTCAGGTGGTAATCCTAGGAGGGAACAAACAACTAGAGCTTGACATAAGACCAAAAGTCTAACAACATGAGGAAGTCCACTGCATCGCTGGAGGTGGGGGAGGCAACAGGACAACGTCATCACTTTCCGATCTTGGCCGACGCGTCGCAGACCCTCATCAGCATCATGGTTCCGTTGCGTATCATCTCTGCTCCAACGCGTAGTTTCTTCATGTCATCCCCTGCTTGCAGGCCTGCCCAATATAAAAGAAAAGAACAGCCGTAAACACAATCTCAAAGGGAGTTTTGATCATCTTCTTTTTGAAAGTGGCCTTGTTCCGGGCCAGCCAGATAGACCAAGTGACAGCGCCTAAAGCTACTGTGTAGAAAGATTCATGTCCAGGCAGAAAAGCATGACACCAAGTAAAAAATTGCCAATAGTTGCAAGGACAAAGGTCAGTGCCCAAAGTGACCCCAATAGCACGCCACACGACCCTAGCGACAGAGCACTCGAAGAATAGGTGCTGAGACGACTCCACTTGTCGACAGAAAGAGCAAACAGGATTCCTAGGCCATCGACGTTGTTTCATCACCTGTCTGGTGAGAACTGCATCATGCGAGAGTTGCCATAAGAAGATTTGAATCTTCAAAGGGATTTTGGCTTTCCAAATCCACTTGAAATCACAACCACTGAGTGGTCTGTCAAGCCACTTATACATGGATTTGGTGGTATAACGACCAGATTTATTGAGACCCCAATAAACGGAGTCCGCATTGTCAGGAAGCTGTAACCCATGGACATGGTCACACAGCTTCGCCCACTGTTCTGCAAGATCGGGGCCCAGCCTTCTACGGAAAAAGGATGAGCAATTAGCATCTTTCAAAGTACTCACAGTGCAATCCTGATCAGTGCAAATGTCATATAAATGTGGGAATTGTTCCATAAATGGGGTCAGCCCATTAATGGAATCCTTCCACAGTCTAGTCAGGTTCCCAGCCCCCGTATGGATCTCTCTGCCTGCCATGTACTACTCTTTAATTTTCAAGAGGCTCTTCCAGCAAGGCGAATCAGAAAACCGGGGGCCTACTATCGCAACAGATTGGTTACGCAAGTACCTTGCCTTGACAATATCTTGCCACACCCCATTTTGGGTATCTAACTTCCACCACCACTTCAACATGAGACTGATGTTTTGTTTGCGAAGATCTTTGATGCCAAGCCCCCCTTTATCTTTGGATCGACAAATTCTATTCCATTTTACCAGGTGATAGCGACATTTTTTATTACACCCTTGCCAAAAGAACTTTCTCCTGTGTTTATCTAACCTCTCCACAAATGTCTTGTTCATTAGCCACATATACATATGATAAAGGGAGATTTGAGTGACAACTGAGTCCAGAAGTGTATGCCTACCCCCCATGGAAGCAGCGTTGCCAACCCAGGCATCAAATCTCTTGAGATACTTGTCCTCAATGAACATCCAGTCTGAATTTTTAAAGAAGTAAAACTCACTGGCATGCCCAGATACTTAAGAGGGAAGTGACCTATGTTACAGTTAAACAGGTCGGCATAGGTTCTGTTAATATGATCGCCCCCACCAACAGTTATGACTCGCTCTTCTGAAATTAACTCTAAGGCCAGACATCCTTTCAAAGATATATAGGAGAAGTTTAAGATTCACAGCTTTGTCCACCTCATGTTCCAAGCAAATGATCGTATCGTTTGCATATTGCAGAACAACAACCCCGTTAGGTTCTGGCATATATTGGGAGAGGAGCTTACAAAGGAGGTTCTGGACGCAATAAATAATAAGAAGATACCGACTGGATGGAATTCCAGTAATATTGTTTTGATACCCAAGGTTGAGTGTCCATAGGTAATATCTCAGTACAGGCCTATCAGCCTTCGTAATGTAGTTTATAAGATTATTGCGAAGATGATTGCTAATAGGCTAAAGAGGATCCTACCAGAGATTATTTCTCCTACACAGAGTGCATTTGTTCCAGGTAGGTCGATCACCGACAACGTACTGGTGGCCTATGAGTGTTTCCACACACTGAAGAAGAAGACACATGGGAACTCTGGGTTTTGTCCAGTAAAGCTTGATATGAATAAAGCTTATGATAGAAGTGGAATGGGGTTTCTTGGAGAGGATGATGGGGAGAATGGGCTTCAATGAGCAATGGATTCGATTGATAATGGAATGTGTTTCTTCTATCAGTTACAGTGTCCGTTTTAATGACACACAGACAGAAGAATTTAGTCCCACCAGGGGACTCAGGAAGGGGGCCCCCTCTCCCCTTTTTTGTTATGCTCAGAAGGGCTCTCTAGTATGCTAGCTCATGAGGAGGAGGTGGGACACCTGGAGGGAATTAAAGTTTGTAGAAGTGCCCCCACTATCTCACACCTTCTTTTTGCAGATGACTCTCTAATCTTAATGAAGGCCAATATGCAAAGTGCTAACACTTTAAAAAGAGTTTTGGATACTTATTGTGGGAGCTTGGGTCAGATGGTAAGCAATGCCAAATCTAGTATATTTTTCAGCCCAAATACTCCAGTTGGCACAAGAGAGGATGTTTGTGGGGAACTACATATTGTAACTGAAGCCCTCTCAGATAAGTATTTGGGGCTGCCGACTATAGTTGGTGTTGATAGAAGTGATTATTTTCAGCACCTTGTTGATCGAGTTTGTCAGCGTCTCAAAGGGTGGAAGGAAAAATTCCTTTCGGTGCAGGGCAAGGAAATCTTATTAAAGTCAGTGGCCCAAGCAACTCCATCTTATGCAATGTCAGTATTTAAACTCCCTAAAGGAATTTGCAAAACAATCACTGATGAATTAGCTGGTTTTTGGTGGGGTGATGGTGAGGAGAAGAAAAAGATGCATTGTTGGGGAACGTAGTAATTTCAAAAAATTTCCTACGCACACGCAAGATCATGGTGATGCATAGCAACGAGAGGGGAGAGTGTTGTCTACGTACCCTCATAGACCGTAAGCGGAAGCGTTTTATCAACGCGGTTGATGTAGTCCTCGCCTTCTCGATCCAAGTACCGAACGAACGGCACCTCCGAGTTCTGCACACGTTCAGCTCGATGACGTCCTCGCCTTCTCGATCCAGCAAGAGGGGCGAAGTAGTAGATGAGTTCCGGCAGCACGACGGCGTGGTGACAGTGTTGGTGAAGAACAATCTCCGCAGGGCTTCGCCTAAGCACTACGAAAACTATGACGGAGGATAAACTAGAGGGGACGGGGTTGCCGGCACACGGCTTGGTGTTTCTTGATGTATCTTGGGTGTTAGCCCTACCCCTCTATTTATATGTTGAGCCTTGGGGTCGAAACTTGGAGTAAAAGCCTCCACAAAGTCGGTTTCACCCGAAAGGCAAGAGTCCTTCTCGGACTCCAGGGCCAGACACCAGGGTTCCCGGCGTCTGGCCCCTGGACTCTGCAAAACTTCCTTTTGCGCTTGCCAAAAACCTCGTGGGCTTTCCCCTTTGGCCCAGATAAAGTGTTCTTGTGCCCAAACATTTCGGGAAACATCCGGAACCCCTTCCGATGGATTCCGGAACCTTTCCGGAGATCAAACACTACTATCCACATATCAATCTTTACTTCCGGACCATTCCGGAGTTCCTCGTCATATCCGTGATCTCATCCAAAACTCCAAACAACATTCAGTCACCAACATACATAACTCATAGTACTATATCGTCAACGAACGTTAAGCGTGCGGACCCTACGGGTTCGAGAACTATGTAGACATGACCGAGACACCACTCTGGTCAATAACCAATAGCGGGACCTGGATGCCCATATTGGCTCCTACATATTCTATGAAGATCTTTATCGGTCAGACCGCATAACAACATACGTTGTTCCCTTTGTCATCGGTATGTTCCTTGCCCGAGATTCGATCGTCGGTATCTCAATACCTAGTTCAATCTCGTTACCGGCAAGTCTCTTTACTCGTTCTGTAATACATCATCCCGCAACTAACTCATTAGTTGCAATGCTTGCAAGGCTTATAGTGATGTGCATTACCGAGTGGGCCCAGAGATACCTCTCCGACAATCGGAGTGACAAATCCTAATCTCGAAATACGCCAACCCAACAAGTACCTTCGGAAACACCTGTAGAGCACCTTTATAATCACCCAGTTACGTTGTGACGTTTGGTAGCACACAAAGTGTTCCTCCGGTAAACGGGAGTTGCATAATCTCATAGTCATAGGAACATGTATAGGTCATGAAGAAAGCAATAGCAACATACTAAACGATCGAGTGCTAAGCTAATGGAATGGGTCAAGTCAATCACATCATTCTCCTAATGATGTGATCCCGTTAATCAAATGACAACTCATGTCTATGGCTAGGAAACATAACCATCTTTGATCAACGAGCTAGTCAAGTAGAGGCATACTAGTGACACTCTGTTTGTCTATGTATTCACACAAGTATTATGTTTTCGGTTAATACAATTCTAGCATGAATAATAAACATTTATCATGATATAAGGAAATAATTAATAACTTTATTATTGCCTCTAGGGCATATTTCCTTCATGCATTGGTTTGCACGGTGGAAATTGTGTGTACCGAAGAAGAAAGGGGGCTTGGGATTTAGAGACCTTCACAGTTTTAACCTTGCTATGTTAGCAAAACAGTGTTGGCGACTAATCCAGAACCCGGACTCTCTATGTGCACGTGTTTTGAGCGCAAAATATTATCCCGACGGAAACATCTTGCAAGCTGGACCAATGAACAGGTCGTCATTTACTTGGCAGAGCATAGTTGCAGGTATTCAAACTTTCCAGAAGGGGTGCATTTGGCGTGTAGGTACAAAAGCACATATTGATATATGGCGGGATCCCTGGATCCCTTCGAGTCCTTCAAGGAAGGTAATCACCCCTAGAGGTGCAACGATGCTCACATTTGTGGAAGAGCTTATTGATCCACACATTGGACAGTGGGACGAAGTGCTAATTAGAGATGTATTCTCTCCTGTTGATGCTCATAGGATCCTTCAAATACCTTTGAATGTGCAGATTATGGAGGATTTTATTGCTTGGAACTACACGCGATCGGGAACCTTTTCGGTAAGATCGGCATATCACAAGGAGTTCGAGCACCAATATGGGCGGCGTCTTACAAGAACAGATGGACAAGGAAATATACAGATGAATACCATATGGAAGGAAGTGTGGAATCTAAAACTCCCAGGAAAAATTAAGCACTTTATTTGGAAGGCGTTGAATGGCTCATTGCCTTGTTTTGGAGTACTGGCTAATAGGCATATTTCCGGTAGTGCACCAATGTCTTTTTTGTTCCATTGGGCTGGAAGACATCCAGCATTGTTTGTTTACGTGCAAACGGGCGAAGGAAGTCTGGACTGAATTGGGTTTGCTGGAAATCATCTCGGATGCGGTTGGGCAGGATCGCTCAGGTTCGATTACAGTCGAGGTTCTTAGCCGGATTAAAACGGCCAGGGAGGATCTACCCACTGCAGAATTTATTATGGTGGCTGCTTGGTACTTGTGGTGGCAGCGCCGCCAACACATGAAGGGCGAATCGATCCAAACTGCGGACAGAGCTGCTACATCGATCAGAGTTTTAGCTACAAATTTCATTAGAGCATACACGAACAAGCAACCGGATAGAAAGCCATGATCACATGTGGAAGCGTTCGCTCAGCGACGTGACTAAAATCAATGTCGACGCGACCTTCCAAGCTGAAACTTTGTCAGGAGCAACAGGTGCGACCGCCCGCGACAGCCGAGGGAAGTTTATCGCTGCAGCAACTTGGCACATCCCTCAGGTTAGCACTGTTGACTCGGTAGAGATAATGGCAATCCGTAATGGCCTATTCTTAGCGGGGAAGATCGGATGCAATAAGATCCTAATTGAATCAGACAACAGCTTTGTGGTTGAATTATTACAAAATCCGGATGCTCATGCTGGACTTGATGCGGTTATGGTGGCAGAGTGTAAGCAGCTAGCTCTGGATTTTGCTAGTGTTGAATACTCACATTGCTTCCGCGAGGCGAATGAGGTGGCACACAGATTAGTGCAAAAATCCTTGAGTGATAAATCTTCTATTTTCTGGGAATCGTTTATCCCTGACTTTATTACTCACTCCATTGTAAATGACCTGGCTATTATTCGAGAAATAAAGTCTTATTGGTTCAAAAAAATAAAAGAAAAAAATGTCAGTGTGCCGCCCACCCGTCCCCCTGCCTCTCCGCCGCACGTCGTGCCGTGCCGGCTTGCCATCGACCACCGTTGTTGCTCAGCCCTGCAGCTCGCCATGCTCTCCTGCATATTGGCATTGTAAAAAACACAGCAAGTTAACAATTAAAAAAGTTGTAAGTTCAACACGACGTCCCAGATAAGTTTGACAAAAAAGCTCAAACAAAATGAAACCCAATGAAAATTCAAATGGTAAAAGTTCAAGTCACAAAACGAGAGAAGTCCAAAACATCGTTGCAAGAAAATTGAGTTAAAAAAACACACTGAATTTTTTTTCTGTTGAAAAAATATCATTCAATTCAGCAATATAAACCATGCAAGTTCGGGAACTATGATACCCAAAAAACATACGAACATCAGTGCAAGTACTCTTTTTTTGGAACCATTCAAAATTACTCTAAAAAATACCTCAGTACAAATGTACACATAGATCAATACGACTATTATGTTTTCCAGACGGAAAAATAGTACGATTGGCCTTACCGTATTCAAAATTAATCTTAAATGGTCACAAATTTGAGAAAACGTTCAACATGACTAAGTTTTGTACTTTTGATAGCTTTCCAACGGTATACTATTTGCCCCATTTCGACAAACTATTAAAAAAATCATGTTCGAAACCAATTTTCATCATATTCGAATTTGAATTTAAACTGTAAGGAATTAGAAAAGACTTAATATATGCAAATGTTGCGCAATTTCCATAGTTTTCCAACGCCGTATCATTTGCGCCAACCCAACAAACCGTTTGCAAAAATTCTTTTCGCCCAGAATTTTACCTTTTTCAAATTACTTTTAAATCATATAAAATTTGAAAAAATTTATATATATGGAAGATGCGGATTTCTGTATATTCAGTCTATTTTTCTATGATAAAGGCACACATAAAGTCCTGTGCAAATGGTTATCCCTCTAGTGCTTCAAAGATTCGTATTTTATTTCTTCAAATGTGTTGTGCGCCTGTTTGATGAGGTAGAACAATGTAAAATAGTGAAAATATCATTAAAGATACTTGGAAGTACAAATGTAAAAAATAAATAAGTTCTGATTCTCGTCAGGTAGGAAGTTTGGAGAAGAAAACATAAGTTTTTAAAAGAAAGGAATGGTAAAAATGTAAGTCCGTTCAACTATATAAACCATAAAGGTACGATGGTGATGACACCATCAGTAAGGATAAGGATGAGTGATTATTTTTTGAGAAGTACAAACTCTCTAGTACCATAAGTACCATAAATTAAAATTTAAAAATTGCATTAGTTCTAACTCAAGGAACAATAAATTTCAAAAATAAAATAAAATTGTAGCAGTAAAAGTTTGGAGGAAAAAAGCAACTTAATAAATGAAAAAAAACAACAAGTTCACAACTACAAAAGTTGTATGTTCAAACATGACGTCTCAGATAAGTTTGGGAAAAAGCTCAAAGAAAAGAAAAACCCACGGAAACTCAAATGATAAAAATTCAATTCGCAAAAATGCGAGAAGTCCAAAACATCGTTGCAAAAAAAAAATTTGAGTTCAAGAAAAGAAACACACAAAACATTTTCTTTTTGAAAAAATATCATTCAGTTCAATGATATAAACCATGCAAGTTCGAGGATGATACCGTAAACCATTGAAAGGTTACGAGGAAAAGCCGTACCAAAAAAAGATAGTAAAGTCTTGTCTGCGAACACACGCTCAGTACAAATCCATACGGACATCGGTTCAAGTACTTTTCTCGGAACCATTCAAAATTACTCTGTGAAAAATACCTCCTCAGTACAAGCGCGCGTGCGCACACACACACATATCAGTACGAGTATTCTATTTTTTCTGACGGAAGACATGGAACCACAGAAAAAGAAGGTCAAACCATGTACTCTACTGAAAAATCCTGAACCCTGTACATTTTTTCTGAATGGAGAGGGTACTGAACAATATTACTCCAGTGAAAATTTTGAAGGACCGCCATACTGCAAAATACATAATTTGTTATCACATTACTGGAAGTGAATTTTGAAGGATCGCCATACTGCAAAATACATAATTTGTTTGATCATGTACAAAACCAATTTGGTACTTCATATTATTGAGTGCTACATATCATACCTAAGATTCTTCCTCCCGGCATCAATCACGTACATAGGTGTCATGGATGATGATGCTCGACCTATTTATTTTTATTTCTCATCATCAGAAAATGGTGTAGGTTTTGACTTGGTATGGACGAGGACGATGATACAAAAGACATCAGGTGCAACGGTAATGGTAGTTGGTTCAGGTTGGACTTGATCATCATGTTGTCACCCGATGTATTAGTAGATAGCCATAAACAATAGATGAGCCTGTCATTTAAATAAGTATTCATCAACCACAAAAGGAAATGGAGCCTACAGACTTCGGAGCTCACCATGACTGCTATGTACTCCCTCCGTAAACTAATATAAGAGTGTTTAGATCATTATTTTAGTGATTTAAACGCTCTTATATTAGTTTACATAGGGAGTACACACTAAGATTTAGGAAATCTTCTTACCTTTGGTCTTATTACCAGACACATGCCCAAACATGGTAGTCATGCAAAACTGGAATCAATTTTCATAGAATGTTTTTTGTATGAACTAGCTAGCAGCTTGCTAGCCTTTTACTATTGATTTTTGGTATATATATGCAGGTTTGCGTCCATCTCATGTTGGCAGTGGTGGCGGCGACGATGACATCAACACGGTGCTACGAGCAGCAACGATGACGGCCATATTGTAGAACTGATATATATGGATGACTGTATGAATTGTATGACTGATTTGAGTATATGGATGAATGTATAAATATATGGATGCATGGCTGGATTGTATAATTGATTTTTTAAAAAAAATCATTAATACTTTGTGGCCGCGTTGGTGGGTATGCTCACGGCACTACCTCGGACTAGTGGTGCCCTGGGTTAATGTCCACGGCATTGGTAATTAACATAGTGGTGGCGTGAGTGAACAGTGCCATGCCACCAGTATGTAAAATACCGATGGCGTGGGGCCACACGTCATCGGTATTTTTTAACAACAATGGCGTCATATTAGTGGGGTCGACCCCTCATGCCAGCAATGTGGTTTTTAGAACGCTGGCACTAGCGTTTTCTGCGCTAGTGACGTGGCCTCACTCGGTGACGCGCCTGGAGCCGCCTAATGACGGTGGCCCTGAGCGGCTGGGCGTTCCACCTGTCATGGACCGCCCAGCCAGGTCGCCCGGGTGCGAGCCATCCGATTGTCCGGGCAGATCGGACGGTACACATCACCCCTGGATCGCCGCCGTGTCAAGCCACCACGAGACGAACGGCCAGGAGGTGCTCTCCGCCCGCGAGGCGCCCAGGGAGGTGGGTACCCACCATCCTTTATAGTCATCTCATGTGCAGATTATTCATGCATGTACATGATGGCTTTGTACTTGGTTTATCCCGTAGAGGTCGGATGACATAGACCTATTTATGATGTCATCTACCCACTTGGAGCATATGGGAGGTTTGTTCCATTCATGGATGGCGGTTTAATATTCAGATAGGATCTACCAATCATCCTTTTCATTTTTATGTAAAATGATATTTTTTCTTTTTGTTCCCGTTGAACGTATTGGATGTGTGTAAGGTGGGTATCAGAGGCCGGGCTCGCTCAGTGCGGTTGTATCATCTTGATATATTGATTGAATGAAAATCTCCTTTATCTGAGAAAAAAATGTTAGTAAGTTCGATGGGATTTTAGTCATCAAACAAATGCTTTCACAGGACAAATACACAAGTTTTTCGCGAGCAATTTTATTATTTCACAATAAAAACAACCACCATTTATAGAATATGTGGTTAAAATGGACAGATCAAAATTGTCTATCTACTATTGAATGTATTGTCTGTATCACGATATACTTATTGGGTACATTAATTGGGAGCATTAATGTATTGGCAATATAGGAACCCAAATCTTACGCCTGTCTTTGAAGAATATACATTATAAATAGAAAGCAATAAATGTATTATTGCTGAAGATATTTTTTCCTTGAATACGCCTTGTGGCGTATCTGAAGATATGATGCCAACATTAAATGATGACAAGAGTATGTAGCCTCGCCTCTATAAATTATGTATGAGGATCATGTATATGTATCCCAACAGAACACATGAGCTCTTACAAAAGAAAGGATTGTTTCAAACACCCGATGGGTTTTGTGGTAATAGTTGTCTTTCTGTACCTCTTGAATTCAACCTACTATGTTCGTCCAGTCATGTCGATAGATGCACATGGCAATCTACTAACCGAGATAAAGGTACAAGCAACACTCTAAAATATTATTCTTGAGACTTTTTGAAAAAATTATTTTTAGCCAAAGATTCGACTCTTCAGTCCCTTGTATCCAAGTCAAGGTGCAATTTGAGGAAAATATTGCATCACATGTGACTTTTTAGCCATTCAACGGGATAAAATAATGGGACTTCTAGCTCCCAACTCTCTCTCTCTCTCTCTCTCTCTCTCTCTCTCTGCAACGAAACTATTGAGCACTCAGGAATGTGTGGCTCTTTGTTCTAACCATCTATGGACACTAAATTTGTGCGTCACAAAAACCTAATTAACTACACATTTTTAAATTTATCATAATTGCCAAAATCATATATGATGCTCAAAGCATGTTATCACATAATTTTGTGATTTCGTGTGAAAATATTATTGTGAACTTTTGTAAATTATCTCAACAGTAACAACATTATTTTTGCAGCACACAACTCTTGCAGAGCCACACCATTTTGACTTGTCTAGGAGGGACAGATTTCCTTCTGGAGAAGACCAAGATAACATTGTTGCTGGGGTAAGTCACCACAATTTAAGGATGGAGGAACATATGCTATTCCAATGGAAGGAGTAATTTGTCTTCCTATTTGTGCAATTCCAATCAGACAGGAGGGACAAAACCTTTAGTTACCTAGAAGGGATAAGATATTCATCCATTTGAATTATCAAGTATACTTAAACGTTTTTTATTGCCAGGTAGCTGTGTGGAGGACACAACCAGGAAAATACTATGGTCTCCGAGCTAAAATAGGTGTCTGGGCTCACCCGAATCAAAAACATTCTCAAGAATCCGGGGCATCCATATCTGTTGGTGGAAAATTTGGACCCATGTTGTTAAGCCAAGTTGAAGCCGGGTTTCATGTAAAATCTAAAACGAACTAACCACATAAATGTACATGCTGCTACGAAATGTCCAGTTTTCTGATTTTGTTTTTTCACTCAGGTTTTTCCTGACCTGTATAACAACAGTGATGTTCGCTTCTTTACGTTTTGGACTGTATGTGCAAACCATTTTGTTTTCATTGTGCAAGTCTTTAAAAAAAAATCAAGGACACTAAAACTCATAACAACCTCTTTGTTTTTACCATTACTTAGAGGGATGGATATAGATCAACAGGATGCTATAACCTAAAATGCAGCGGATTCATTCCTGCTAAAGGAGCTGCACTTGTTCCGGGTCAAGCAGTTGGTCCTCCCTCAACATATGATGGAGAAGATCACCACATCACAATTAGCCTACACACGGTATGCCTCAAATTGGTTTCAAAAAGTTTTGATATAATTAAGAAGTTTGCTATTATCAATCATGCCTTATAATCTTGAGGAAACCATGGAAATATCAAAATAATGTATAAATTTTGCAAGAGAAAGGAATGAAAAATCCAGTTCAAGCTAGGCACATATTAATATCACATATGAATAAAAATAGCATGATCCTACCCCCATTATATATGTTAGTAGGATCAATATATATTTGTGGTTCAATTAGCGATGTAATGCAAATTAAATTACACATTGCATCTGGATCTTTAGGATTTTCTATTTGCAATGGGTTGAAAGGGAGACCCTACCTTTAACTTCCATTGAGGTATGTAAGAAACAACGTAAGAATATATAGAAAAGCTACATACTTTATGGTCTTTGAGCATAATGGACGATTTTAGGATGTACCCATATCTGTAGTGTATTTATTCTAGGACAGTCTCTATCATCTTCACCATTACCATGTTAACCGCTATCTTTGTACCAAAAGTATTTCAAATTGTCCACATAAGGTGGATGCGGTGACTAATCCTCCGTTGCGACATGAATCTTAATTTGAAAACCCAAGGATTGACCCATGCATATGTGTAAGCCATTTGCTAGTAATTGATTTTGTTTATCTTTTGTATTGAAATTATAGGACCCTAATACAGGAAACTGGGTATTATACCGGGACGACCTAGAGAGGCCTTCTTTCCTAGGGCATTTTCCTAAAGATCTTTGCCCGGAGTTGAATGGTGTTGCACCCCAAGTATTATTTGCTGGGTTTGCGACTTATCCAAGGAATGACAGAGGGCCGGCAATGGGCAGCGGGCATTTTCCCGTGGAAGGTGAAAGAAAAGCAGCATACTTTAAGAACATGAAGATATTCGACTCAAATGCTAGTGCTCATGATCCCATTCCAAGCATCATGGTCCCTTTGATGAATAGGCCAGACTGCTACAAGTTGGGCGACATTCCTCTTGGAGTAAAGGATAGTTATTTGTTCTATTATGGTGGGCCTGAAGGTTGTCATGGTTGATAACTAACAAATGCTTTCGGTTGCAAGTCTATACCTTATTTTTTGTACTAATAAAGCAAGGTGTGTTTTGCTAATTTTTTCATCCGTTCACCTATATTATATTTTTAAAATATGTACTTAACTAAATTTTTGAAAAATTATGCAAAGTAATTATATATATATATATATCCATCCTACCACCCGGTGGTAGTTACCCCACATATCTCATATACTACCATGTGGTACTATATATATTATTTTATTATTTTAAATACATTCATATACTATATCTAAGATATTTCAAAGCAAGTTAAATGAAAAAATTGCATATGAGCCCATAGTTTTTGTTATATTTGTGAAATACGTACATATTTATACGTAAAAGAGAGCATACTCAAAACATGGTACATACTACCTAAAAAATAATATATATACTACCTAATCATTGTTATATACTACATACTACACGTACATACTCTCGGTTTCGATAGATACTACATATAACATACAAAACGCAAATGGTGGTAACTACCACTGCTTGTAGGAAACATTTGTCGGTTGTCAGGGCGAGGCCGAGTCAAGTCGGCTACAGTGGCACTCCGTCAGGTCGCCGCTTGCCGGCGTCATGGGTGACATCGGGTGCACTGTTGCCACGTCAGCCCTGGTCAGCGGGTAGGTGGGGGGTACTGTTGCCTCGTCCGGCTAACCAAAGGCATGGGCGGGGCACTGTGGCTTCGGTCATCAGTTGGCGCGGACTTGTCCCATCGTACGGCTGGGATGGGACGGCCGCTGACCCTTGGCCGGATTTGGAGAACACGCCAAGGGCGGTGCTTGGCTTGTTGGAGAAGTCTTTGAGCTTGGTTGTTGGGGCCGAGTCGAAGAGTCTGGCTGGGTAGCAGATCCTGCCGGGTAGCAAGGCCTGGCCGGGTCGAGCGACCCGGCCATGGGCGAGCCGGATCGAGGGGCGGTGCCGGCCCCGTTGTTTTTTTAAAGGGATCCGGGTTCCGTTGCCTGCCTGGGGTTCATCCCCCCGACAGTAGTCCCCGAAGCTGTGAAGGTCCGCCCTACAGATGGGAGGGCCTTCGCAGTTTCCCCTCTTGCAGCGGCGGATTTGGTGACCGCCGGGTCCGGCAACACCCACTGTGTGCCGGCTTCCGGAAGCCGGATCGCGGCGTCCCGCCCGTGGCGGGAAACCGAGGAGTTCGACGAATCTTTGGCAATCTTTCGGGCTTCGCGCGGCCGCCATGTGGCGCCTGGGAGCCGGAGGGGCCTGACAGGCCATGCACGTGACGGGACGGGGCGACGGCCTGGGGCCCGCCGCCGCGCACCCTTGGCCCACGCGCGCGGATTTATTGCGGCGTCCGCGGGTCGGTTGCCATTCTCGAGGTAGTTACTGCATGCGTATGTGCGCACTTATTGCGGGGAAGTGGGAGGGGCGAGCGCAAACGACCCCACTTCCCGACGTTTCGAATCGTGGCCTATAAATTGGGGGCGGAGGGGGCGGCGGAGATCATTCACGCTCGCGCTCCCCTGCCGCTTCTCCCTCCCTCTGCTTCCGACGACCGCCGCCAGCTGCGACGCCCACCGTCTTGAGCAGAGCTTTCTCGCCACCTTCTTCCTTCTTTCTTCCGCGCTTGAGTCGATGGCGTTGCCATCAGGGTCGTGGATGGGCGGCCGTCACCCTCGACGACGTCACCTACCTCCGCGACACCAGGCGCCTGCCAAGGGCGGAGGAGGTCGAGGTGCGCCTCCCGCAGGGCGAGCGGGAGCCGCTGCCCGAGGGCTCGGAGCGCGTGGTCTTCCTGCCGCACTTCAAGCGCGGGCTTGGACTCCCTGCGAGCGATTTCTTCTGTAGCTTCCTGGAGTTCTTTGGGCTCCAGCCTCATCATCTTGGTGCTGGTGCCATCGTGCAATTGTCCGGCTTCGTCACCCTCTGCGAGGGGTATCTGGGGTCGAGCCCACGATCGACCTTTGGGTGCGCTTCTTCTCCCTGAAGCAGCAGGGGCCGAAGGCCGGGGAGATGTCGGAGTGGGGGGCAACCGTCATCACCAAGTGGTCGGGCGCCGACTGGCCGAAGATGCCGCTGGAGGATTCTGCCAAGAAATGGCGGAATTCCTTCTTCTACGTTCGCAACCTCGGCGAGGACCGCATCAACCTTCCCCCATTTGTCAACTCGCCGCCATGGGGGAAGCAGAACTGGGGGTACCACCCCAGGCACCCGTCGCAGGAGGTGCTCAACCTGTGCAAGCGGGTGTCGGTGATGAAGGAGCGGGAGGGGCTCACCGGCACCGACCTCATCACGCCTTTATCGTTCGGTGGGTGCTGCCCAAATGTGGCCTGGACCTTCCCGGAGATCGTGACCGCTGCGCAGGCCCGCCTGCGGGTCCTGAGCGACCAGATGGGGTGGCTTTCTCAGGCCGGCACGGCGATGACGGCGGCCCTCTGGCCGGGTTCCGTTGCGCCGTGCAGCTTCACGCGGCTGGCGCGGTGGTTGGAGGCGGGCCCGGACCGTCTTCACGAGTGGCGGGTTTCTGCTGCTCGTGCCGGCGCCGAGATGGTGCTCAGGTTCGCGATGTCTTGGCATCGGGATCTGTCGCTGGACGCGCTGATGGGCCAGCGAGCCGGCTCGAAGAGCCAGCTGCAGGCGGAGGCCGGCCGGATCGCTGCTCGAGCCAGCTACATTGCCGAATTTGCCTTCCATGATGAGTTCCGGCCGGAGCGGGCGGAAGACGGCGGAGTCGTGCCAGCCGACGACTATGGCTTGCTCCTGGACGACCCGGAGGGCAGCTCCGAGGAGACGGGAGTCTACCGTGACGCGGACGTGGAGGAGGACACCGGTACCTCAGCGACCCGGGAGCTGCGCGGGCTGGCGGCGGGGACGCCTGATTTTTATCTTAGCAAAAATTTCTGTTAGGTAGCAGGTCCACCCACCCACTGGGGGTTCGACCAGGTGTATTGAACTCTGTCCTTAGGCCTGTTTGCGATGTATAAACTATGTGAATGTTTGCGTTTTTAGCTCTTTGTTTTTCCGAGTTGTTTTCTTGCAATCTTCCCCTTCTGGGCTTTCCCCCCGCGAGTCTGACGGCCGAGGCTCCAGTCCGTGACAGGGGGTTCGGCCTTTGGGCGGAGCGTGCAGTACTTAGACCTTCGAAAACATTGAGCGAAAGCGAAACACCCACTGGGCCGGCTGGCGGCAACCCGGCAGGGCCGAGTTGGCGAGCAGCCGGTCGTGCAGCAGCCTTAGGCGGTGGGGGCCGGGTTGAGCAACCCGGCTGTGAGTAAAGACTTCATGGGTATATGTACTTTTGCCTTTCTCCCTTTGGGACCGTTTTCTTGCAACCCTCCCCTCTATGGGCCTTTCCCCCGCGAGTCTGACGGCCGAGGCTCCAGTCCGTGACAAGGGGTTTAGCTTTAAAAGGGGGCGCGCAGTACTTAGGTTTTCCGGGACGTTGAGCGCGAGCGAGACACCCACTAGGCCCGCTGGCGGCAACCCGACAGGGCCGAGTTGGCGAGCAGCCGGTCGTGCGGCAGCCTTAAGCGGCGGGGCCGGGTTGGGTGACCTGGCAACTCTTTGACTTGGCGCTCCTGGCGCGTTGGCGCTTTTGGCTCCGTGCGCTCGCCAGCCAACAACCGAAGCCGACTCTGTTGGTTTAAGGCAGAGTGAGGGGTCGTGGCGATCCAACGCGGCAAGAGCCGGCAAGGAGAGCGGTGGGTCGTGGCCAAGCCGGCCAGTCCCCGAGCCCCTGAGTCGAGTTACTCGAGCCGGCGGCCGGGTTTATGAAAGTAATGCGAGAAATGTAGGAGACACAAATAGCTTGGTCGGAAAGGGCAGCCCCCGAGCGTCGTTCGGGGACTCCATAGTTTTCAGATGATTACAAAAGGCGGTGATACATACGTGCTCACAGTTAACTGTAAAACGAGCGGAGCAGCTCCGCGTTCCATGGCCGGGTTGTTTCTTCGCCGGCGGTGTCCCTCTTGCTCTTGTTCGACTTGCGGGAGTCGATGAGGTAGTAGGCGTTGCGATCGTGTAGGGCCTTGCTGACGATGAAGGGGCCCTCACATGGGGAGGACAGCTTGTGCTGGCCGGTCTGCTCTTGGACGAGCCGGAGGACGAGGTCTCCCTCTCGAAAAGCGAGGGGCTTGATCTTCTTGCTGTGGTAATGCCTCAGGCCTTGCTGGTAGATGGCTGAGCGACTGAGCGCTAGGAGACGTGCTTCTTCAAGTAGGTCGACGCCATCTTCGCGGGCTTCCTTTGCTTCGGCTTCCATGTACATCGTGACGCGCGGTGAGTCGAACTCGACGTCGGTCGGGATGACGGCTTTAGCTCCATAGACGAGGAAGAATGGGGTGAAACCGGTCAACCTGTTTGGCGTGGTGCGGAGACTCCAGAGGACGGCCGGCAACTCGCCAAGCCAACGGCCGGGTGAACGGATGAGCGGCTCGACGAGTCGCGGCTTGATGCCGGATAGGATGAGATCGTTGGCCCGCTCGACCTGGCCGTTGGATTGCGGATGTGCGACGGACGCCAGGTCGAGGCGGATGCCGGAGACGGAGCAGTACTGTGCGAGCGCGCCCTTGGCGAAGTTGGTGCCGTTGTCCGTGATGATGCTGTTCGGCATGCCGTAGCGCACCGTGATGTCCTTGATAAATCGAACGGCCGTTGGGCCGTCCAGCTTCTTAATTGGCCTTGCCTTGATCCACTTGGTGAACTTTTCCACCGCCACCAGTAGATGTGTCATGCCGCCTCAAGCGGTCTTGAAGGGTCCCACCATGTCGAGTCCCAAGACCGCGAAGGGCCAGGCGATCGGAATGGTCCGGAGTGCTGACGCCGGCTGGTGGCTACGCTTGCTGAAGCGTTGGCATCCTTCACACTTGAGGACGAGCGAGTCTGCGTCTTCAAGGGCCGTGGGCGAGTAAAAACCATGGCGGAAAGCCTTGGCCACCAGGGACCGTGAGGCGGCGTGGTGCCCGCACTCGCCCTGGTGTATGCCGAGGAGGATCTCAATGCCCTTGTCCTGCTCGACGCAGCGTTGGAAAATGCCGGTGGAGCTGCGCTTGACGAGCTCGTTGTTGATGATGCTGTAGGCGGACGCTCGGCGCTGCACTTGCCAGGCTTCGGTTTCGTCCATGGGAAGGATCCCATTTTCCAGGAACTCCGAGATGGGCAGGACCCAGGATGGTGCTGTGACCCCGGCGAGGACGGCCATCACGACGGGTTCCGAGGTGGCAGCCCCCGAGCTGGGTTCAGCGGCCCCAGGGCTGGGTTGGGGTGCGGTCGGGCTGGCTGGAGCAGTCCCCGAGCCGAGTTGAGGCGCGACCGGGTCGGTTGAAGCAGTCCCCGGGCCGGGTTGAGGCGCGGCCGGGTCGGTTGGAGCAGTCCCCGTACCGGGTTGAGGCGCGGCCGGGTCGTCTAGGACGTGGATGGACTCGGAGTTCGGTGACGGCTTGATGGACGTCTTGTGTAGATGCTTGAGGGAGACGCCGGAAGGAATGGACTACCGGGACGAGGCGATCTTGGCGAGCGTGTCGGCCGCTTCATTTTTCGCGCGCGAGACATGGAGGAATTCGCAGCCCGCGAAGAATCTGGATAGCTTCTGGATGAGGAAGCGGTAACTCACCATGTTGGAGTCGTGGGCGTCCCACTCGCCGGAGCTCTGCTGTACCACCAGGTCCGAGTCGCCGTAGCATAGGATGCGCCAGATGCCGAGTTCCTTGGAAAGCCGGAGGCCGTGCACAAGGGCTTCGTACTCGTCGACATTGTTGGAGGCGGCGAAGTGGATCTGCAGCGCGTACCTAAGTCGGTCGCCCTTGGGGGAGGACAGCACGATGCCGGCCCCTACGCCGAGTCGCATCTTCGAGCTGTCGAAGTGCATGCGCCAGTGCGCCGAGTCCGGCGGCGGCGGCAGGTACTGGGTCTCGGTCCAGTCGACGAGACAATCGGCCAAGGCCTGGGACTTGATCATGGTGCGGGGCTCGTAGAGGATGGTGTGGCCGGCTTGCTCGAGTGCCCACTTGGCGACCCGGCCAGAGGCATCCCGGCACCCGATGATCTCGCCGAGGGGGGCTGTGCTGACCACGGTGATGACATGCTCTTGGAAGTACTGCTTCAGCTTCTTGGCGGTGAAATACATGCCGTAACACATTTTCTGGTAGTGCGGGTAATTTTGCTTCGAGGCGGAGAGCACCTCGCTCACGTAGTAGACGGGACGCTGGACGGCTTGGACCTTATCCTTCTCTGGTCGCTCTACCACCATCACCGTGCTGACCGACCGCGAGGTTGCAGCGATATAGAGCAACAGCGGCTCCTTCTCGGCCGGCGTGGCCAGGACAGGTGCGGTGGAGAGCATGCGCTTGAGATCCCGGAAATCTTCGTCCGCCTGGTCGTTCCACATGAACGGCCTTGTCTTCTTCATCAGCTGATACAGGGGCAAGGCCCTCTTACCCAGCCGGCTAAGAAACTGGCTGACCGAGGCCAAGTAGCCGGTGAACTTCTGGACATCGCGCAGCCGAGCCGGCTTGCGCATGCGCTCGATGGCCTTGATCTTCTCCGGGTTTGCCTCAATGCCACGCTCCGAGACGAGGAAGCCGAGTAGCTTTCCGGCCAAGACGCCGAAAACGCATTTGTTCGGGTTGAGCTTGACCTTGTACTCGCGTAGGTTGGTGAAGGTTTCCTTCAAATCGTCGAGGAGCGTGAGGTGCTGCTTGGTCTTCACCACGATGTCGTCCACGTAGACGTGGATGTTGCTGCCGAGTTGCGGCAGCAAGCATTTCTGCATGCAGCGCTAGAAAGTGGCGCCGACATTCTTCAAGCCGAACGACATGGTGATGTAGCAATACGCCCCGAAGGGCGTGATGAAGGACGTCTTCAAGGCGTCGGCCGGGTCCAGCTTGATCTGATGATAGCCGGAGTAAGCGGCCATGAAGGACAGGAGCTCGCACCCGGCGGTGGAGTCGATGACTTGGTCGATCCGCGGGAGGGAAAACGGGTGTTTGGGGCAGGCCTTGTTCAGGCTCGTGTAGTCGATACACATGCGCCAGGTCTTGTTCTTCTTCAGGACGAGGACTGGGTTGGCCAGCCACTCGGGATGAAACACTTCCATGATGAAGCCGGCCGCCAAGAGCTTGGCGACCTCTTCACCGATGGTCCTTCTCTTCTCTTCGGAAAAACATCGTAGGGGTTGACGGACAGGCTTGGCGTCCTTGCGGACATGAAGTTTGTGCTCGGCGTACTTCCTCAGGATACCCGGCATGTCCTTGGGGGTCCATGCAAAGATATCTCGATTCTCACAGAGGAAGTCGACGAGCTCGCCTTCCTATTTGCTGTCGAGGCGGGTGCCCACGACAACGTACTTGCTGCAGCCGGGGTCTTCCGGGTTCAGCTTCACCTTCTTGGTCTGCTTGGAGGGCTTGAACGCGGCCTCATCGGCCGGCTCCTCAGTCGGGATCTGTGCGGCCGACGCTTCTTGGGCCAGGGTGACGATCCGGTCGAGCTGGTGCCGCTCCTCGGCTACGACCAGCGACTCGACCAGCTTGGCGCCGTCTCGGGCGCAGTTCAGGGACTTGCGGTAGTCGCCAGTGACGGTGATGAGGCCCTTCGGACTCGGCAGCTTCATCTTCAGGTAGGCGTAGTGGGGGACCTCCATGAACTTGGCGAGCGCGGGCCGGCCCAGCAGCGTGTGGTACGCGCTGGACAGGTCCACCACCTCGAACCAGATCGACTCGCGTCGGAAGTGGCTGCTGTCGCCGAACAGGACGTCGAGGCGGATCCGGCCAATCGGAGAGCAGGAGAGGCCGGGAACGATACCGTGGAAGATCTTCCGGGTCGGCTCCAGGTCCTTGGCCTCGAGGCCGAGTTTGGTCATGGTGTCGCGGTAGAGGATGTTGATGCTGCTGCCGCCGTCGACGAGAACCTGGGAGAATTTGCACGTGCGTCGGGGCGCGGCGATGGTGGGGTCGAGGACGAGGGCATAACCACCCGGGTTCGGCATGATGGCCGGGTGGTCCTCCCGGGTCCAGGTGACCGGGCGCTCCGACCAATGCATGTACCCCGTATTGCCCGGGATGACGGTGTTCACCTCCTGCCGAAGGAGGCACTCGCTGCGCTTGTCGTCGCCGAGGCTGGTGAAGACGATGTAGGTCGCGTTCTGGGCCGGGTAGGGGTCATCGCGCATCGCGCCGCCGGCTGGTGGTGGTGGCGGAGGCGGAGGCGGCTGCCCCGCTCCCGGAGCCGGAGCCGGAGGCAGTGGGATGTCGCCCCTCGCGATGCGCTTGGTGATGGCCCACTGCCGGAGCGTGTGCATGGACGGCCTCGCGCCGCTTTGGTGCTTGCAGGGAGCGTCGAGCATCTGTTCAAAAATTCATGGCGGGCTGCCATGTCGTTTTGCCGGTGTTCCGGCGCTTGGCGGCCGGGTCGGTCGCGAGCGCCTGCTCGACGGCCGCGACGAGCTAGTTGTCGTAGCGCTGAGCCGGTTGGTCGGCTTTGCGCTTGTTGTTCTGCTGGTTGTGCTGCTGCCGGCTTCCCTCCCCGGCCGGCTTCGGAGGCGGCACCGGCTTGGCCTTGCCGGCTTCATCCAGTGCCACCTGAATCTTCATGGCGGAGTCAGCGTATTTGTCCGCCGTCACCATGAGCGCGGCCATGGTGGCCGGCTCGGAGCGCAAGAGCTTGTGCTTGAGGAGGGTACCGTCTCGGCACCCGTTGACGAAGTATTGGATCGCTTGGACCTCGTGGACGTCCTCGCAGCTATTCCGGAGCTCGGTCTAGTGTGCGAGGTATTCACGGCCGGTTTCCGCCGGTCCCTGCACGCACATGGCGAGCTGACTGGGGCGGCCAGGCCGCTTGTAGGTGCCGGTGAAGTTGCGTACGAAGGCCTGCTCGAAATCAACCCATGCGTTGATGCTGCCAGCCGGTAGGCTGTTCAACCAGGTGCGGGCCGACCCCTGGAGCATGAGGGGCGCGTAGCGTACGGCGAGGCGGTGGTTGCCACCGGCGATGCCGATGGCGGTGGTGTAGTCGATGAGCCAGTCCTCCGACTTCACAGTGCCGTTGTACTTGAGGGTGTCACGGGGGAGCGTAAACCCTTTGGTGAAGGGCTCGCCCCGGATGCATGGCCTAAAGCATGCCGGTCCGACGGGGCCGGTCTCCTCCAGCTCCTGGGAGAGTGCGAGTCGGTCGAGGCGGTGGCGAGCGTCAGTGTCGTCGATGGTGCGTGGGCCCAGCCGATTGGTGACCGTGCCGTGGGGGGCCGGATCGTCTGCAGCCGGACGCCGGCCGGGTTGAAGCAAGGGGTCGAGGCGGCGCCGGGCCTCCGAGGCCGGCTCGTCCGCCAAGCCGCCAGCAGTCGTCGGGGCGGGGTTGCGCCGGGTCCGGGTGCGGCCGGAGTGCGCCTCGCCGGGTGGAGAGGACGCCGTATGCTGGTTGTCACCGGGTCCGGCGACTCGGACGGAGCCGGATCCGGCCGGCCTGGCGAGCTGGTTGAGGCGGTCCTGCTGCGCGTTGGCCGCGACAAGAAGGTCGTTCACCCTCTTGACGCGGTCCTACAGCTCCTGGCCCGCGAGCTGGTCCAGGTCGACTGCAGCCTCCTGGGCAGCACACATGTTCTTCATGGGAGTCTCGTAGACGGGAGGGAGGGCGCCGAAGGCGCGCCCGATCGCGCCACCCGGGCTCGCACGTCGGCGACCCGGCTTGGCTCGGGGGTGGCAGGTGTGAAGCTGTAGGCGGCGGCGCGCTCCAGCTGGCCGGAGTCGAGGCGACGCTGCATGGCGGCGAGCGTCTCGATGAGGTCAAGTAGGCGCTGGCGATCCTCGTTGAGGCGAGTCCGGGCCTCGGCGATGTTGGAGGCGTCGACGTCGGTGCTGATGGGGACGCGGAGGCTCTGCATCGTGGCGCGCATATGGGCGAGTCGGCCCTGACCGTTGCGGCCTTAGCTTCGGCGGCCTTCCTCGCCGCGCTCGACGAGGAGGAGGCGTCGATGTCGGTGACGAAAACCTCCACGCAAAGGTCCATTGCTCCGGCGGGAGCGCCGTCGTTGATGGAGAGCGGGGAGTCGGAAAAGCTAAGTACCTCGCGGGGGTACTCGTCGTCCGTAGGCGTGTCGGAGATGCGCAGCGTGGTGAAGGAGGCGGTGAGTGCGTCGATGACGTCGTCCGCCAGCATGACGGGCTCGTCGGAGTCGGAGAAGATCCCCGTCCGAAGCATGGTCTCGGCCAGGACCTCGAGCAGCCCCACGGTGGGCGCCAACTGTCGTGGTGGGCGCACGGCAGATTCCATGGGATGGCTAAAGATAGGAGGAGGCTCGAGGGCACTGGTGGGCTCCGGAGGCGGGGTCGGCATGAGAAAGCGCGGGACGCAAGACATACCCAGGTTCGGGGCTCTCGGGAGAGATAACACCCCTAGTCTTGCCAAGTGTGGTTTATATGTAACAGTACAGAGTTGCTCCTAGAGCTGTATGGAGGGAAAGGGAGGCTGGCCAGAGCTTAGGCAGCTCCCTCTCCTCGGGTGCTGCTTGCTAGGTATGTGTGTGTGTGATCGCCTGTGTGAATGAAGTAGTTGCCCGTATGCATGAGGGCTCCTCGGGGGTTTTATAGGTCAACCCCCCAGGGGTACAATGGTAATGTTACAAGGTCGTAGGGCCGGGTCATCAATGTCCAGGAACCCGGTGCTGGGACCCGCCTGGTGCCAGGGCTCGCCGAGTTCGCCGGGCGCGGGCCCCATGCACCTAGGGGGCACTATGCGCCGTCTTGTCGGTTGTCAGGGCGAGGCCGAGTCGAGTCGGCTACAGTGGCGCTCCGTCAGGTCGCTACTTGCCGGTGTCATGGGTGACGTCGGGTGCACTGTTGCCACGCTAGCCCTGGTTAGCGGGTAGGTGGGGGTACTGTTGCCCCGTCCAGCTGACCAAAGGCATGGGCGGGGCACTGTGGCTTCAGTCATCAGTTGGCGGGGACTTGTCCCATCATACGGCTGGGATGGGATGGCCGCTGACCCTTGGCCGGGTTTGGAGAACACGCCAAGGGCGGTGCTTGGCTTGTTGGAGAAGTCTTTGAGCTTGGTTGTTGGGGCCGAGTCGAAGAGTCTGGCGGGGTAGCAGATCCTACCGGGTAGCAGGGCCTGGCCGGGTCGTGTGACCCGGCCAAGGGCGAGCTGGATCGAGGGGCGGTGCCAGCCCCGTTGTTTTTTTAAAAGGGATCCGTGTTCCGTTGCCTGCCTGGGGTTCATCCCCCCAACAGTCGTCTTCCCGCCGGGCAAAGCAGCGGATCGCCGTCCCAGTGCACCAGGCGAAGTGGCACTAGGTGCACCGCATACCTCTCCCCTACCCCGACATCACGCTGTCGCACGATTGACACTTGGATCCGGAGAGGATCCCATTGCCAGCGGGACCGTGATAGGCGAGGGCGCACGCGAGGAGGTCCGGCGCGACCCCGCCTACGACTTCGACTCCCCCGCTAGGGAGTGGTGGTTCACCTTCGAGCACGAGGAGGCGAGGTGACCGCGACGTCTCGCATGCACTACAAGAAATATGTCAACTTGTGACCTTCTCTCAGTGACCCCGGCTCAATTGGTCATAAATCCATGGGCATTTCGCTTGGAAGAGCTCAAACCCTGAAATTGCCTTACACCAAATGGTCATAAAGCAGACAAGAGTGGTCAACGACCTTCTTTCTATCTGATTACGACCAATATAAATGGTCATGAGGTTGTGAATGTGGATGCATTGGTACTTAAGGTGTCACTCAAGGTGGGCTTGGGCCTCGGTGGAACGAGGCCACCTCCTTTAAAAAAAAAATGTGTGCCATGTAGGCCTCGGCCCATCCAGGAAGAAATGTGGGATGCCCTCATATTACTCAAAAAATACATATATTCGGCCAAACGAAAATGGGAAAATAACAACTTTTTCATTAGAATAGGAAAATAATGAACTCCTTCGTGAATCTTGTTATATGGTTTAGCAATTAGAAAACTAAACGTGTAATTCAAGAAAATGTTAATGTTAATACGTATTTCAAAAACTGTAATCATGTGTTTAAAAAACTAAATGTGTGTATTTGAAAAGTTTCATGCATATAAAAAATTATAATCATAAATATTATTAGATATGTATAAAAAAGTTTCATGTATATGCAAAAATAATCATCAGTACGTATATATGGAAAAGTAGATAACAAAAACAAGATTTTCTAAAAATGTTAATCATGAATTTAAATTTTTCTAACCAATATCAACAATGTTTTATCTGTATATACAAAAATGTACAGTGTGTAAAAAACAAATATATATACATCAAAACGTATGTATGAAAAGATGTTTTTTAGGAATATATGAAAATATGTTAATCATGTATTTGAAAAAAGTTAAACATATATAAACAATATGTACACTGTGTCTTAAAAAATGTAGACATGTGTTCAAAATATTAGACATCAAAATATTTATTAAAAATGTTAATGATGTAACTAAAAACCGTTTAATATCTATAAAAAATGTTTCTAGTGTACACAAATTTGTTCATAAAATGTGGTCTAATATTCTTCAAAAATGGAGAATTATTTTACGACAAATATTTGTATGTTCTTCACAAGAAAACTCATTTTGGAAACTCAAAAAATGGAAAATGAATATGCGGAAATTTGTCTTTTTCACTAGAGGTGGATCAAAAGCTTTGGACATCCAACCATATTGTCAATTGTGCATTAAATATGGCCTAGTATTTCAGAAAATTGATTTGGTCCAAAATTGCAACAAATATATGGTAGGTCCTTAAAAAAACTCATTTTGGGCACCCGGAAAATGGAAAATGATTTTTTCGTCCAAAGAAAATGAAAACTTCCTTAGGCAACATTGTTTGACATTCCAATATGCACCCTTGTGCACAATATGAGATCGTTTGAACTAATTATGCCATGGATGTGGCCATACGATTGATCATTTGGCTTGAAAGCCATTGATCTCCACACATGATATCTCGTTTCTGAGAACACTTTTTAAAAATAATTATTGTATTACAAGTTTATTATTTTTCCTGGTAACTTGGCCACATATAATGACACAATGCGAAGGTTTTCAAAATTTTTGAGTTTTTTTTGAATTTTTTATGCTCGTTTCGGTCAAAACGGTGGGCTTGACCGTTCCTAGCTAGTGGTTGAATCTTGGAAAACTTTTGGTGTTTCTCTGATTAAATAGATACTTTTGTA
This sequence comes from Triticum aestivum, assembly GCF_018294505.1. Taxonomy (NCBI): domain Eukaryota; kingdom Viridiplantae; phylum Streptophyta; class Magnoliopsida; order Poales; family Poaceae; genus Triticum; species Triticum aestivum. Next base: position 367,267,317 of record NC_057808.1, on the reverse strand, counting down.
CCTAAAAATGATTTTTGGAAAAAATAAAGAGCAAACTATGAGGCATTTGTAGTTCAATTTTGACTCGCTTCTAGCTGAATCGGCAGAAATTTGTCTTTTTCACTAGAGGTGGATAAAATCTTTTGACACCCAACCATTTGGTCAATTGTACATTAAATATGGCCTAGTATTTTATAAAATTGATTTGGTCCAAATTTACAACAAATATATGGTAGGTCCTTCACAAAAAAAAACTCATTTTGGGCATTCGGAAAATGGAAAATGATTTTTTTGTCCAAAGAAAATGAAAACTTCCTTAGGCAACATTGTTTGCCATTCCAATATGCACCCTTGTGCATAATATGAGATCGTTTGAACTAACTATGCCATGAATGTGGCCATACGATTGATCATTTGGCTTGAAAGCCATTGATCTCCACACATGATAGCTCGTTTCTGAGAATAGTTTTTTTAAAGCTCAGAATGATTTGCTCAATGAATTGAATAGTAAGAACAATGATTTTGCTATTAGAGTGGCTACTAGAACTAGTAAAATGAATCAGGAACCTTTGTATCCTGAAGGCCATCCTAAGAGAATTGAGCAGGATTCTCAGAGAAATAATATTGATGCACCTAGTCCTTCTAAGAAGAAGAAAAAGAAAAATGATAGGACCTTGCATGCTTCTAGTGAACCTGTTGTGGACACACCTAAGAATCCCAATGATATTTCTATTTCTGATGCTGAAACACAATCTGGTAATGAACATGAACCTAGTGATAATGTTAATGATGATGTTCACGTTGATGCTGAACCTAGTAATGATAATGATGTGGAGATAGACCCTGCTGTTGATCTTGATAACCCATAACCTAAGAATAAAAGATATGATAGAGATACTTCATTGCTAGGAAACATGGTAAAGAAAGAGAACCATGGGTTCAAAAACCCACGCCCTTTCCCCCTAAACCATCCAAGAAAAAGGATGATGAAGACTTTGAGCGTTTTGTTGAAATCCTTAGACCTGTCTTTTTGCGTATGCGTTTGGCTGATATTCTGAAAATGTCTCCTTATGTTAAGTATATGAAAGATATTGTTACAAATAAAAGAAAGATACTGGAAGAAATTTCCACCATGCTTGCTAATTATACATTTAAGGGTGGAATACCAAAAAAACTAGGAGATCCAGGAATACCAACTATACCATGTTCCATTAAAAGAAACTATGTTAAAACTGCTTTATGTGATCTAGGAGTCGGTGTTAGTGTTATGCCTTTCTCTTTATACCGTAGACTTGAATTGAATAAGTTGACACCCACAAAAATCTCTTTGCAAATGGCCAATAAATCAACTGCTATACCCATCAGAATTTGCGAGGATGTGCCTGTCATAGTTGCAAATGTTACGATCTTAACGGAATTTGTTATTCTTGATATTCCCGAGGATGACAGTATGTCGATCATCCTTGGTAGACCCTTTTTGAATACTGTAGGGGCTGTTATTGATTGCAACAAGGGCAATGTCACTTTTCATGTTAATGGTAATGAGCATACGGTACACTTTCTAAAGAAACAACCTCAAGTGAATAGTATCAATTCTATTGGAAAAATTTCAACAATTACTATTGGAGGTTTTGAATTCCCTCAAAAAGAAATATGATATTCTTATTGTTGGGGACATGCATATCCCCGTTGAGCTAACCTAGTGTTATACAAAGATTCTCCGGTTTCATGTCATTCGGAAGAAGTTTGTTAATAAGACTTGATCAACCTTGTTAATGGATTCCTTTTGACGGGCATGAGATGGATGAATTTAGTAAACACAACCTTCTGTACCCACCTTTTACTTTCTGTTATTTAGAAAAAATAAAGTAGAAATGCTATTATTTTTCTGTTTTCTGAATTATCCATGCAATAAAAAAATGACCAGAAAATTCTCCAAATGCCCTGAAAATTTAGTATGATTTTTTCTGTAATATTTAAGAATTTTTAGCACTGAACACACCTCAGGGAGGTGCACCAGTGGGCCACAAGCTCCCAGGGCATGCCTAGAGGGCTTGTGGGTCCCACGTGGGTCCACGTCACTTATTCCAGCACCCATCCACTTCGTCTCCTCTAGAAAAAAATCCCACCTTTGCTCAAACCCATGTTCTTGCTCATTTTGGTGCCATTTTCGATCTCCTTGCTCGGAACTCTGTTTTTGAAACTGTTTCGGGGGATTGTTCATCAGTATGTGACTCCTTTGATGGTTCAATTGGTTTTTGTTCTAGTGCTTTATATATTGCAAATTTTTTCTACTATGGTGACCATGTTCTTGAGCTTGCTTGTCAAATTTATATGGTCCAAAGTAGCTTTGTTGCATGATATAGCGTCTAGACACTTGTGGGAGTAGTTGCTATCAATCTTGTTGAGTTTTGTTCACTTTTATTTTGAGTCACTAAAAATTTTAGAAATTATTCAGAGGAAGAAAAATGTTTAGGAAAATATTGCAAGGGGGTTCCTCGAAGAAGAAAGCCCCAAGGCTCGCGATACGTGATCTAGAACTTGAACCACCGAGGGAAGCTCTAGTGTGGCCTTGTGAATGGCTGTCGGATAATTTCATGGTTCATCCAGGATTTAAGGAGGAATTTGATGCGTACGTACAAAACACTGGCCTTGAAGACTTCGTGTCAGATAAGTGCCGGCAGTACTATCACCTCACTGATTCCTTTGTGCGAAGATTTGAGTTTACATCCAAGCGCAATACACATTCTATTTTATTTGATCTATATGATAAATCATTTCGAATGGAACTTGAAGATACTAATGAAGTATGGAAAATTCTGCAATGGGGCATTCATATTGAACCTCGTAAATTTGATTGTTCTGAGTTCCTTGCTAGCATTACTGTAGGTGAAACCAGAACCATAACCCAAGTTACTGTAGGGAGCATTCACTTTCCTGCTATACATTATTTTTCTCTCTTTATAGGTAGATGCATTAATGGTAAACATGATCATAGCCACCTTTGTGCATCAGTTCTTAGTGTCCTGAAGAGTGCGGTAATGGGTGATAAACGATATAACTTGGGGGCTATTATTGCAAGGCGGTTACATAATAATGCTTTATATGGAGATTTCTTTGGTGGGATTTATGCCACCCGGTTAACTAATTATCTCGGGGTACCCATAAGAGAAAATGACATTGAGTTACCACCTGCTTACCTTGATAATGATGCTATGGTACGTTACCAGTTTCTTGAGAGAAGTGAACAACCCCTCCAGTATCGACTAATCTTTGATAGGGAGTGCGTCTTCTATATTACGCTTCTCGCTCCTACCTTCTTTGACTTTCAGGTAAAATGAAGATACTTCATAACCAGAGAGGAGGCAGACGAGTATGAGAGAGGAGGGGAGGCTGCTCGCCTCCACGCTACCACCCTCCAAGTGGTAGCAGCCGCAACTCAGTACAACCCCAACTATGGTTTTGGATATCCTCTAGGTCAGCCGTGACCCTAGACCAACTTAGGCCAAAAGCCTAAGCTTGGATGAGTACATATTTCTCACCGACATTACATTCATGTTCACACACTCATTCCAGTTGTCGGTGTTTATCCTTTTCATTGTATTATCCATGTTAGTTTATTTTTCTCGCTTTCTTCTTGTGTGTTCGAAAAACTTTGATAAAATCCAAAAATATTTCTCGCTTCTTTTTAGTTTTTATTTCTAGTTTATTTAGTAGTAGTATTAAAAGAAAACCCAAAAAGATTTCTCGTTCTTCTTTTGCTTGTTGGGAGCTTTCCCGTGCAAATAGTTTTCCTCGTTCTTATTCTACTTTCTTCAGAAAAACGAAACTCCAAAAACATTTCAGTGTGTTTCTTTGAAATTATTTTCTTTTACTTTGGGTCATAAGAAGAAGACCACGATGAAAATGTTGAGTGTCTCTCATATGCATTATTGTTGATCTAACAAAGAGCCCATATTACCTTGTATTCTCCTTTGAATAAATGTTTGCAGATTCCAGCTTAGTCCAATGCACATGCACTCTGATTATTATTTACATCGTTTGGTCGTGCAAGTGAGAGACAATAATGAAGATATTTGACAAAATGATTGAGGTGGAGAAAAGCTGGTACGAACTCGACCTATTTTGTTTTTGTAAATATGATTAGCTCATCGTTCTTGATTCATCCCATTATGAATGAAACATGTTTGCAATGACAATTAGAGATTATAGTTACTCATGCCATGCTTAATTAGCTAGGAGTGGATAATGATTTATCTTGTGTGCCAACATGCATTTAAAATGGTTATGATGAAGTATGATAGGATGGTATCCTCTTCTGAATGATTCAAGTGACTTGACTTGGCACATGTTCATGCATATAGTTGAATCAAAATCAACATAGCCTCCATGATATTTATGTTCATGGTGATTTATATCCTACTCATGCTCGCACTCAATATTGGTTAAACTCAATGCATGTTTATGACCGTTGTCGCTCTCTAGTTGGTCGCTCCTCAATCTTTTGCTAGCCTTCACTTGTACTAAGTGGGAATACTGCTTGTGCATCCACTTCCTTAAACCCAAAGTTGTTCCATATGAGTCCACCATACCTACCTACATGCGTTATTTACCTGCCGTTCCAAGTAAATTTGCATGTGCCAAACACTAAACCTTCAAATAATAATCCGTTTTGTATGCCCGAATCGCTGATGTAGCGAGTGGGGGCTGTCAGTATCTTCCATGCTAGGTGGGTTATTCTCACGATGAGTGTTTATTCACTTTTCATTCATGAGGAAGTGGCTATTAATCAAGAGGCCCAGTTCCATGCTATAAATCAAATCAAATATAATAATTGAACAAAACTCCCCAGGACTGTTCTTGGTATGGACGGTACCCGTGGATTCGGATAGCTGTGGAGTGTGATTGTTGGTGGAGAGGGAGTAAATTTTTTACCATTCTGTTTAGGAACCGCCTATAATGTGTCTAGCATGGAAGATAGTGAGATCTCTTGGATGTGATGTTGACAATGAAAGCATACCGCTCAAAATTATATTCATCTCTGTTTTAAAAGATCCGAGCTTTGGCACCTCTGCAAATCCCCGCTCCCCTCTGCGAAGGGCCTATCTATTTACTTTTATTGTTGACTCATCATCATCTTATAAAAAGCGCCAGTTAGAGAGCACCCGTGTCATTTATATGCTTTGTTTGTAATTAATGTTGAGTATGAGTGTGGTTGGATCTCTTTTGCCATGAATTACAATGTCTAGTCAGTCCTTCATCTTCAGGGGTGCTCTGCATTTACGGTTTGCTGTCTCAGAAAGGGCTAGCGAGATACCATTTTGCCATATTATATCATGATTGTTTTGAAAAAGTGTTGTCATCCCAGATTTATTATTGTTACTCGCTAGTTGATTATACTATTGATATGAGTAAATGTGAGACCTAAAGGTTATTGTGAACATGGTTAGGTCATAATCTTTGCTGAAAACCTGAATGCTGCCTAGACATATTTGCAACAACAAGATCAGACAGAGTTTGTAAAAGTTTTTCTTTGTGACTTTTAGTTTGTCAACTGAATTGCTTAAGGACAAGCAATGGGTTAAGCTTGGGGGAGTTGATACGTCTCCATCGTATCTACTTTTCCAAACTCTTTTGCCCTTGTTTTGGACTCTAATTTGCATGATTTGAATGGAACTAACCCAGACTGACGCTGTTTTTAGCAGAATTTCCATGGTGTTATTTTTGTGCAGAAATCAAAGTTCTCGGATTGACCTAAAAATTTACTGAGATTTTTTGGAATATATAAAAAATACTAGCGCAAGAAGTTACCAGAGGGGGCCACCCAGAGGCCACAAGCCCTGGGGGCGCCCCCTGGGGCATGCCCTGCAGGCTTGTGGGCCCCCTGGACCTCCTCCAACCCTAACTCCAACTCTATAAGTACCTATTTGGGGAGAAAAAATAAGAGAGAAGGATTCATCGCGTTTTATGATATGGAGCCGCCGCCACCTCCGGTTCTTCATCGGGAGGGCTGATCTCTAGAAGAGGGGGATTTGTCGCCATCATCATCACCAACCTTCCTCCATCACCAATTTCATGATGCTCACCGCTGTGCATGAGTAATTCCATCATAGGCTTGCTGGACAGTGATGGGTTGGATGAGATTTATCATGTAATCGAGTTAGTTTTGTTAGGGTTTGATCCCTAGTGTCCACTATGTTTTGAGATTGATGTTGCTATGACTTTGCTATGCTTAATGCTTGTCACTAGGGCCCGAGTGCCATGATTTCAGATCTGAACCTATTATGTTTTCATGAATATATGTGTGTTCTTGATCCTATCTTGCAAGTTGTAGACACCTATTACGAGTTATGATCCGCATACTCCAAGGGGACAATAATTGGGATTCTTCCCGGTGATTACCGTAGTTTGAGGAGTTCATGTATTCACTAAGTGCTAATGCTTTGTTCCGGTTGTCTATTAAATGGAGGCCTTAATATCCCTTAGTTTCCATTAGGACCCCGCTGCCACGGGAGGGTAGGACAAAATATGTCATGCAAGTTCTTTTCCATAAGCACTTATGACGACGAAATACATGCCTACATTATATTGATGAATTAGAGCTAGTTCTATGTCACCCTAGGTTATGACTACTACATGATGAATATCATCCAACAGAATTATCATTGCCTACGAGATTTTCACATATTGATCTTTGCTAAGTTACTTTCGTTGCTACTGCTGTTATAATAACTACAAACTGCTACTGTTACTTTTGCCACTGTTACCATTACTTCCATACTACTTTGCTACTAAATACTTTGCTGCAGATATTAAGTCTTTCAGGTGTGGTTGAACTGACAACTAAACTGCTAATAGTCGCGAATATTCTTTGGCTCCCCTTGGGTCGAATCAATAAATTTGGGTTGAATACTCTACCCTCGAAAACTATTGCGATCCCCTATACTTGTGGGTTATCAAGGGATAAACTCAAGCAATATGATATAAACTCCATCTTTTTATCCTTAATGGCGACAATACAATACGTGCCTCGCTACCCCTACTGTGAGGACACCGCAAGATTGAACCCATCACAAAGCACCTCTCCCATTACAAGAAAAACCAATCTAGTAGGCCAAACCAAATTGATAGATCAGAGAGAAATACAAAGCTATCTTAATCATGCATAAAAGAGTTCAGAAAAGACTCAAATAATATTCATAGATAATCTGATCATAAATCCACAATACATCGGATCTCAAAAAACGCACCGCAAAAGAAGATTACATTGAATAGATCTCCAAGAACATCGAGAAGAACATTGTATTGAAGATCAAATAGAGAGAAGAAGCCATCTAGCTACTAGCTATGGAACCTTAGGTCCGTGGAAAAATACACATGCATCATCAAAAGGGTAGCAAGGTTGATGTAGAGGCCCTCCATGATCTAATCCCCCTCCGGCGGGGTGCCGGAAAAGGCCCCAAGATGGGATCTCATGAGAACAGAAGCTTATGGCGGTGAAAAAGTATTTTTGGTATGCCCTCTGATGTAAGGGGAATATTTGGGAATTTATAGTGTTGGAGTTATGGTTAGGAGAGCCATGAGGGGCCCACAAGCCTAGGGGCAGCGCCCCCTGGGGCGCGCCCCTAGGGCTTGTGGCCTGCTCATGGGTCTTCTGGCCTCCTCCCGAAGCTTCCTAGGTGTCTTATGGTCCAAGAAAAATCATCGTATGGTGTTATTCCATTTGGACTCTGTTTGGTATTGATTTTCTGTAAAAGACAAGAACAAGGAAAAAATGGCAACTGGCACTGGGCACTAGGTCAATAGGTTAGTCCGAAAAATAATATAAATTAGCATATTAATGCATATAAAACATCCAAAACAGATAATATAATAGCATGGAACAATAAAAATTATAGATACGTGGAGACGTATCAAGCATCCCAAGCTTAATTCTTGCTCGTCCACGAGTAGGTAAATGATAAAAACAATTTTTTTTGCTGTGGAATGCTACCTAGCATATTTGTCAATGCAATTCTTCTTAATGTGGCATGAATGTTCAGATCCATAAGATTCAAAACAAAAGTTTAATATTGACATAAAAACAATAATATTTCAAGCATCCTAATAAAGCAATCATGTCTTCTCAAAATAGCATGGCTAGAGAAAGTTATCCCTACATATTCATAAAGTCTTGTCATGCTCTATCTTCATCACACAAAGTATTTATCATGCACAACCCCGATGACAAGCCAAGCAATTGTTTCATACTTTTAATGTTCTCAAGCTTTTTCAACTTTCACGCAATACATGAGCATGAGCCATGGATATAGCACTATAGGTGGAATAGAATATGGTGGAGGTCTTGAGGAGAAGACAAAAAAGGGAGAAAGTCTCCCATCACCTAGGCAAATTATTGGGCTATGGAGATGCCCATCAATTGATATCGATGCAAGTGAGTAGGGATTGCCATGCAACGGATGCGCTAGAGCAATGAGTGTATGAAAGCTCAAAAGAAAACTAAGTTGGTGTGCATCCAACTTGCTTGCTCATGAAGACCTAGGGCAATTTGAGGAAGCCCATCATTGGAATATATAAGCCAAGTTTTATAATGAAAAATTCCCACTAGTATATGGAAGTGATAAATTAGGAGACTCTCTAGCATGAAGAACATGGTGCTATTTTGAAGCACAAGTGTGGAAAAGGATAGTAACATTGTACCTTCTCTCTTTTTCTCTCATTTTTTTCTTTTGGGCTCTTTGGCCTATTTTTTATTTTTTATTTTTTATTTTTTTATTGGGATCTTTGGCCTCTTTTTTATTTTAAGTCCGGAGTCTCATCTCGACTTGTGGGAGAATCACAACCTCCATCATCTTTCCTCACATGGGACTATGCTCTAATAATGTTGATCATCACACTTTTATTTACTTACAACTCAAGAATTACAACTCGATACTAGAACTAAGATATGACTCTATATGAATGCCTCCGATGGTGTACCGGAATGTGCAATGATCTAACGTTACATGTATAAAAAATATGAATGGTGGACAAGCCACAAATACTATGCCAACTACATGATCATGCAAAGCAATATGACAATGATGGTGCATGTCATAATAAGCAAAACGGTGGAAGTTGCATGGCAATATATCTCGGAGTGGCTATGAAAATGCCATAATAGGTAGGTATGGTGGCTGTTTTGAGGAAGGGCATATGGTGCAATTAATGCACCAGCGAAAATTGCGCGGTACTAGAGAGGCTAGCAATGGTGGAAGGGTGAGAGTGCGTATAATCCATGGACTCCACATTAGTCATAAAGAACTCACATACTTATTGCAAAAATTTATTATCCATCGAAGAAAAGTACTAATACGCATGCTCCCAGGGGATAGATTGGTAGGAAAAGACCATCGCTCATCCCCGACCGCCACTCATAAGGAAGACAATCAAAAATAAATCATGCTCTAACTTCATCGCATAATGATAGACCATACGTGCATGCTTCGGGAATCACACACTTTAACACAAGTATTTCTACCAGTCCATAGTTACTCTCTAGCATGATTCTAATATCACCATCTTCATATCTCAAAACAAATGCAAGGAATCAAACTTCTCATATATTCAATGCTCTTTATGAAAGTTTTTATTATATCCCTCTTGGATGCCCATCATATTAGGACCAAATTCACAACCTAAGCAAATTGCCATACTAAGAATCTCAAAATAATATAAGTGAAGCATGAGAGTTCATCAATTTCTACAAAATAAAACTACCGCCATGCTCTAAAAAGATAAAAGTGAAGCACTAGAGCAACTACCTAGCTCAAAAGATATAAGTGAAGCACATAGAGTATTATAATAAATTCACGATTAACGTGTGTCCCTATGAAAAGGTGTGTATAACAAGGATGATTGTGGCAAACTAAAAATCAAAGACTCATATAATACAAGATGCTCCAAGTAAAACACATATAATGTGGTGAATAAAAATATAGCATCAAGTAAATTTACCGATGGATTGAAGACGAAAGAGGGGATGCCATCCGGGGCATCCCCAAGCTTAGATGCTTGGTTGTCCTTGAATATTACCTTGGGGTGCCTTGGGAATCCCCAAGCTTAGGCTCTTTCCACTCCTTATTCCATAGTCCATCAAATCTTTACCCAAAACGTGAAAACTTCACAACACAAAACTCAACAGAAAACTCGTAAGCTCTGTTACTATAATAAAGCAAATCACCACTTTAGGTACTGTTGTGAACTCATTCTAAATTTATATTGATGTTATATCTACTGTATTCCAGCTTCTCCATGGTTCATACCCCCTGACACTACCCATAGATTCATTAAAATAGGCAAACAACACAAAGAAAACAGAATCTGTCAAAAACAGAACAGTCTGTAGTAATCTGGAAATTTTGTATACTTCTGTAACTCCAAAAATTATAAAAAATTAGGACAATCTAGGAAATTTGTATATCAATAAATTGAAAGAAATTCAGAATTTTCGTCGCTCCAGCAAACCAGATGAATTCTGTTATTGGATGCAAAAGTTTCTGTTTTTCAGCAAAATCAAATCAACTATCACCATGACCGTCCCAAAGGTCTTACTTGCCACAATCACTAATTAAAACACTAAAACACAATTACTACAGAAGTAATAATGTGTATTTATTGAAAAGCAGAAGCAAAAACAAAAAACACAAAATAAATTTGGGTTGCCTCCCAACAAGCGCTATTGTTTTACGCCCCTAGCTATGCATAATACATAGATCTAGGTATTGTCATCTTTCGTATTTAATCCATAAGTAGCCCTCGTAATAGATTCATATGGTAACCAAATTTTATTTTTTGGAAAGTGTTCCATGCCCTTCCTTAACGGAAATTGAAATCGAATGTTTCCTTCTTTAATATCAATAATTGCACCAATTGTTCTTAGGAAAGGTCTACCAAGTACAATAGGGCATGTAGGATTGCAATCTATATCAAGCACAATAAAATCTTTGAACACATAATTCCTATTTGCAACAATGAGAACATCATTAATCCTTCCCATAGGTTTCTTAATAGTGGAATCCGCTAGGTGCAAATTCAAAGAACAATCATCAAATTTATGGAAACCTAGCACATCACATAAAGTTTTTGGAATAGTGGAAACGCTAGCACCCAAATCACACAAAGCATTACACTCATAATCTTGAATATTAATCTTAACATTAGGTTCCCATTCAACATAAAGCTTTCTAGGGATTGAAACTTCCAACTCTAGAGTTTTTCTTCGAACAATTTCATCATAGCATCCACGATATGTTTAGTAAAAGCCTTATTTTGATTATAAGAATGAGGTGGATTTGGCATGGATTGCAACAAGGAAATACAACCTATCAAAGAACAATTATCATAATTAACATCCTTGAAATCCAAAAGAGTGGGTTCATCGCTACCTAAAGTTTTGACCTCGCCAATCCCACTTTTATCAATTTTTTCATTAAGATTTTCACCCTCCAAATTATTGGGACGCCTTTCAGCTAAAGTTGACTCTTCTCTAGTCCCATATTTATCAAGTTTTATATTAGCAAACAAAGATTCAATAGGAGTCACACCAATTACTTTAAGATCTTCATCATCATTATTATCACAAAAACTAGAAGAGCATGCTTTTTCTAGCCAATCTCTCTTAGCACACATCCTAGCGGTTCTCTCTCTACTTTCATTAATAGAAATTTTAATAGCTTTAAGAGATTCGTTAATACCAATCTTGGGTGGCATATATCTAATCTTAAAAGAATCAATCTCATAGGAAATTCTATCAACGTTTCTAGCCAAATCATCAATCTTAAGCAATTTTTCTTCAACCATAGCATTGAAAATCTTTTGAGAATTAATGAAATATTTAATATTTTTCTCAAGATCAGAGGGTATTTTATTATAATTTCCATAATAATTATTGTAGGAATTACCATAATTATTAGAGGGATTAGTAGGAAACGGCCTAGGGTTGTTGTTTCCTCTATACGCGTTATTACCAAAATTGTTCGTACCAACAAAATTAACATCCATAGATTCATTATTATTATTAATCAAGGCGGAAAATGCATATTATTAGTATCAATAGGAGCACTCTTACTAGCAATAAATTTGATAAGTTCATCCATCTTTCCACTCAAAGTATTAATTTCTTCAACCGCATGCACTTTTTAGGATCAGTAGAAGATCTTTCGATATGCCATTGAGAGTAATTTGCCATAATATTATCTAAGAGTTTAGTAGCTTCTCCTAATATGACTTCCATAAGAGTACCTCCCGCGGTGGAATCTAAAAGATTTCCAGATGCAAAATTCAATCCGGCATAAATTTTTTGTATTATCATCCATAAACTTAAACCATGAGTAGGGCAATTTCTTATCATCAGTTTCATCCTCTCCCAGGATTGTGCAACATGTTCGTGATCAAGTTGCTTAAAATTCGTTATATCGTTCCTAAGGGAGATGATCTTAGCGGGAGGAAAATACTTGGAAATAAAAGCATCTTTACACTTATTCCGTGAATCAATACTATTTTTAGGCAATGATGAAAACCAAGTTTTAACATGATCTCGCAGTGAGAACGGAAATAGCTTCAATTTAACAATATCATTATCCACATATTTTTTCTTTTGCATATCACATAACTCAACGAAAGTATTTAGATGGGATGCAACATCCTCATTAGGACTACCAGAAAATTGTTCTTTCGTAACAAGATTCAACTAAGCGGCATTAATTTCATAAGATTTCGCACTAGTGGCAGGAGCAATCGGAGTACTAATAAAATCATTATTATTAGTGTTGGAAAATTCACACAACATGGTATTTTCTTGAGACATTGTGACAAAGCAAGCAATCTAGCACACAAGCAAACAAAAACCAAACGTAAAGACGAACAGAAAGAAGGCGAATAAAAGGGTAAATATTTTTGTGTTTTTCTGTAAACGTTTTAGAAGTGGGGGAGAGGAAAACGAGAGGCAAAGTGCAAATAATGTAATGCAAGAGATGAGAGTTTATGATAGGCACTTGGTAGGCTTGATGTAGAACCTCCCCGGCAACGGCACCCAAAATTCTTCCTGCTACTTCTTGAGCTTGCATTGATCTTTCCCTTGAAGTGGAAAGGGTGATGCGGCAAAGTAGAGATAATATTTCCCTCAGTTAAGAACCAAGGTATCAATCCAGTAGGAGGCACACGCAAGTCCCTAATATATGCACCTGCACAAACTAACAAACACTTGCACTCAACGCGAAAAAGGGGTTGTCAATCCCTTCACGGTCACTTGCAAGAGTGAGATCTAATAGAGATAGATATAAAAGATAAGTACAAGGCAAAATAAAGTAAATATAAATAAATTGCAGCAAGGTATTTTTGGGTTTTTGGTTTTATAGATCTGAAAATATATGATGGAAAATAGACCCGGGGGCCATAGGTTTCACTAGAGTCTTCTCTCTTGAAGAAAACATACGGTGGGTAAACAAATTACCGTTGAGCAATTGATAGAAAAGCACAAAGTTATGACGATATCTAAGGTAATGATCATGAATATAGGCATCACGTCCATGAAAAGTAGACCGACTCCTGCCTACATCTACTACTATTACTCCACACATCGACTGCTATCCAGCATGCATCTAGAGTATTAAGTTCGTAAGAACAGAGTAACACCTTAAGCAAGATGACATGATGTAGAGGGATAAACTCAAGCAATATGATATAAACCCCATCTTTTCATCCTTAATGGCAACAATATAAGACGTGGCTCGCTACCCCTACTATCACTAGGTGAGGACACCGCAAGATTGAACCCATCACAAAGCACCTCTCCCATTGCAAGAAAAACCAATCTAGTAACCAAACCAAAACGATAGATCAAAGAGAAATACAAAGTGATCTTAATCATGCATAAAAGAGTTCAGAAAAGACTCAAATAATATTCATAGATAATCTGATCATAAATCCACAATTCATCGGATCTTAACAAATGCACCGGAAAAGAAGATTACACCGAATAGATCTCCAAGAACATCGAGAACATTGTATTGAAGATCAAAGAGAGAGAAGAAGCCATCTAGCTACTAGCTATATATGGACCCTTAGGTCCGTGGTAAACTACTCATGCATGCATCATCGGAAGAGCAACAAGGTTAATGTAGAGGCCCTCCGTGATCGAATCCCCCTCTGGCGGAGTGCCGGAAAAGGCCCCAAGATGGGAGCTCACGAGAACAGAAGCTTACGGTGGCAGAAAAGTATTTTTTGGTGTGCCCTCTGATGTAAGGGGGATATTTGGGAATTTATAGTGTTGGAGTTAGGTTTAGTTGAGCCACGAGGGGCCCACAAGCCTAGGGGCGCGCCCTAGGGCTTGTTGCCTTCTCGTGGGTCTTCTGGCCTCCTCCCGAAGCTTCCTAGGTGTCTTATGGTCCAAGAAAAATCATCATAAGTTTTATTCCATTTGGACTCCGTTTGGTCACTACTGCAGGATGCTGCTAACGCGACACTACGATCAGAGACCCTTTGACAAAACTGTGTGCGATGCATTAATCGCAAAAGGTGATGTAAAAAACCGTCAAAAAAGATGCAAAACGTTTGCGATGAAGGATACATCAGACACGGTTCAAATTTTAGTTGCGTGTGCAATTAGGGGCATACGATTCAGTTCAGTTAACTGTTTGCGATGTGGCAGAACAAAAGAAACGGGCAGCCAGATAAAGGCGTGTGTGGTATACGGCATACAGTTCACTCGGATGAACTGTTTGTGATTAGGCAACACAAAAGAAACAGTCATCCAGATCAAGGTGTGTGCAATACATGGCATACGGTTCACTCAGATGAACTGTTTTCGATTAGGAAACGCAACATAAACGGTTCAACCAGATCAAGGTGTGTGCAATGGAGGGTATACAATTCATTTTGATAAACTATTTGTGTTGAGCCAAGAGAACAGAAACATTTCACATAAACAAGATGTGTGTAATACGCGACAAACATCCAATTACATAGGTGGCTAGTACACACTTGACATTTCCACACACCAAAGTAAACTATTAGATGCATAATTAACTAGGATAAACGATCATCTGATCATCATCTACATCTTGTGCTAGCTCGGTGTTCCTTCTATGCTAAGTTTCCATTAATTGATGGCATTTTATGAACACGCCACCGTTTCCCGCCATTTCCTCACCGGTTTCCCGCTACCCAGCGGTATTGCGCATAAAACAGGCGGCGCGCGACGCACGGAGGAAACAAGCGCGGTCTATAGCACATCCTCCTTTTCCAAGCATGCCAACCCACCAAAGCGCTGCCTCTGCCATCAACCTCGTCGACGAGGAAAACAACCAGGCGCCACGGCCCATCGAGGCCGAGGCGCTCCCCGGCAACGCGATGGATGACGCCGTGATGCACATCATTGCCAGGGTTGAGCAGACCCTTGGCGCATGGTGCTTCAGCATCGCGGATCAAGATAGGCATGTCAGTGCCGAGAGGCTGCACCTCGCCGCACAACATGATCGATGGCATGCCGCAGAGCAAGCTAGGTGCGTCCGTGCCGATAGGCCGCGGCTCACCACACGGCGAGACCGTTGGAGCGCCACAGAGCGAGAGGCGCGGCGCGCCGCACAGCAAGAGCGGATCCATCAGCGCTTGCCTGCTGTCGACAGGCATCACAGCTGGGTACCCGTCCCACCAGTACCCCCATTCCTCGCCAGGAGTGGGCAGAGGCCCTCTGCGCCATACTTGCACCAGAGGCCGGCCGCGCCGTACTTTCACCGCACGACTGCCGTGCTGTTCGCCTTGTCCGCGGCCCGCTCGATGCCAACGCGCTGGTCGGTAGGCTCGACCGCCTCCTTGGTCCAGGTGTCCACCGGGGCGCAGTAGAGGAACATGGCCGTCGCATCCTCGAGCTGGTGATCTCTGATGAAATAGCCAACTTGGAGCTCGAGATCGCGCTCCAGATGTACCGCGAGCATGTCGACCGCTTGGACGAACGCCTGCACGAGTTCCGGCCGAGCCAAGAGCTACCGTAGGCAATGGCTGCTGGTCATGGTCTCATGGACAAATTTTATTTTGTTGAGTCGTTTCGACGTGGATAGCTATGTATTCACAGCAATCATAGTATTGCTCTGTTTGTTGCTCTGTTTCAATGTGTGTACTCTGTTTTCCGTTCTTATATGTTCTGTTTCAATGTGTGTATATACGCTTTCCGTTCTGTATATGTGGATGATAACAACTAGATTCAAATTAGTATACAAAAACAAATAGAAAATGGAATTCATAATATATATATATATATTAATTGTTCATTAGTTCATCACAAAAAATATATAATATCATCACATACACGTGATGATACTTAACTAATAGGTACAATGCATAATATTGAAAACGAACAATACTAAAACTAATAATCCCTCCTGGGGGCAGTATTCCGGCAGCCCCTCGCCAGCATCTCCCTGGTGCGCGGAGTCTTCCCAGCGCGGAGGCAGTACTCCGCCTCCTCCGCCTCGAAGTGCTTGACGTACCGATCTGCCTCTTGCTGGCGGACGAGCGCGAACGATCTTGCCATTTCGTTGGGCACCCACCGGAGCTCCTCATCGGTGGCACGCTAGAGCTTATCGGCCCACCTCCACACAGCGATGAGGCGCCTAGCGCCTTTGACCTTCCTCGCAAAGTACCCGTCTTCATACACCTCCTCCGCACGATGACGCGCCCGCCCCCAAAGCTCCACCTCCTCCTTTTTCCAGGCGGCATCACGGGCTTCACAGGCTGCCTAGTACCAGGCTTCCTCCTCCGCCATCTCCTTCTTGAATGCCACTTGCCTGGCTTTCTTCGCCGGCAATAGCGACTTCCAAAGACAAAGATTGTACTAGCCCCAAAACCAATCCAAAGTTGGGGTGTCCGGCGCAACCTCGTTCTATGGCGCGTAGGGGTCCTCGTCGCTGCTCTTCGAGTGAGCGTCCTCGGGGGGCGGCGACTCCTCTCGGCATGTGGGCAGACCGGTGGCGCCATGGTAGAGATTTGAGAGAGAGAGAGAGAGGGCAAGCGAGGGGAGGATGTAGATGAGAATGCAAGAGGGACGACGTGAGCAAGGTAGTATTTATTGGTGGCCGGAATCTAGATCAACGGGAACAGTACACACGCCGGTCGCCGGAATTTACGAGTACTCTAGCTTGAATTACACACGATTCCCACAACAAAATCCGTATGTGAACTTAATAGCTGACAGTTTCCAATACAGAACCGTGTCTGATTAATAACCCCCACGACTCACCTACCAAACCTCGAGCCGCGAAATAGAGTGCCAATCATGTGGGGGCCGGTTGTCTTGCCAGATCTTTTCATTTTCTTTTTTGAACACCCGATATTTATATGCTCTGATGATTTTTTAACTCGCACAGAAGCACACAAAAATATGGCTTTTCAAACCGTTATGGTTAGCCGTTGCATGTAGATGTAGTTCAAATTTGAATTACGGTCATTAAATGGCTAAAAAATCACTTAAATGTCTTTGAAAGGTCAAATGACCCCTAGATTTTTCCAGATTTTCACACGACAGTTGTAGTAGTGCACGTTAAACATAGAAAAAATTTGAAGGCCGTAAGAGGAAGCTGTCTCCCGTTCGTCATCAAACATGCATTGTTCCCGCTCGGAACCACAAGCCTTCTAGTGAGTTGCTCCAGTTTGTGAGGGGCGTGTGTCCAAACTTCCGTCAAACAAGCCAATATTTTTACACATCATCTTGGTGGCATGACATTACATCAAGCAAGGTTTCATGGTTTTCTGATCATTTTTTATATTTTTGGAATTAAAATGTCATGGCACTCCATGCATGTGTCCATGCTGTGAGACCAATATGTTTGAAAATTCCTTTTAATTTACTGCACAAGGAATTAACTCGCACAATAGTACACAAATATGATTTTTCAAACCGTTATGGTTAGCCGTTGCATGTAGATGTAGTTCATATTTGAATTACGGTCATTAAATGGATAGAAAATCACTTAAATTTCTTTAAAAGGTCAAATGACCCCTGAAACTTTCCAAATTTTCACATGACAGTTGTATTAGTGCACGTTAAACATAGAAAAAAATTTGAAGGCCGTAAGAGGAAGCTATCTCCCGTACGTCATCAAACATGCATTGTTCCCTCTCGGAACCACGAGCCTTCTAGTGAGTTGCTCCGGTTTGTGAGGGGCGTGTGTACAAACTTTCCTCAAACAAGCCAATTTTTTTACCACATGATCTTGGTGGCATGACATTACATCAAGCAAGGTTTCATGTTTTTTCCGATCATTTTTTATTTTTTTGGAATTAAAATGCCATGGCACTCCATGCATGTGTCCATGCCGTGAGTCCAATATGTTTGAAAATTCCTTCTAATCTACTGCACATGGAATTAACTCACACACAAGTACACAAATATGATTTTTCAAACCACCATGGTTAGCCGTTGCATGTAGATGTAGTTCAAATTTGAATTACGGTCATTAAATGGCTAGAAAATCACTTAAATGTCTTTAAAAGGTCAAATGACCCCTGAAATTTTCCAAATTTTCACATGAAAGTTGTATTAGTGCATGTTAAACATTGAAAATTTTGAAGGCCGTAAGAGAAAGCTATCTCCCGTTCGTCATCAAACCTGCATTGTTCCCTCTCGGAACCAGGACCCTTCTAGTGAGTTGCTCCGGTTTGTGAGGGGCGTGTGTCCAAACTTTTGTCAAACATGCCAATTTTTTTACCACTTCATCTTGGTGGCATGGCAGTACATCAAGCAAGGTTTCATGTTTTTATGATTATTTTTTAATTTTTTGGAATTAAAATGCCATGGCTCTCCATGCATGTTTCCAAGCCGTGAGACCAATATGTTTGAAAATTCCTTCTAATTTACTGCACATGGAATTAACTCACACACAAGTACACAAATATGATTTTTCAAACCATTATGGTTAGCCGTTGCATGTAGATTTAGTTCAAATTTGAATTACGGTCATTAAATGGCCAGAAAATCACTTAAATGTCTTTAAAAGGTCAAATGACCCCTGAAATTTTCCAAATTTTCACATGACAGTTGTATTAGTGCACGTTAAATGTAGAAAAAATTTGAAGGCCGTAAGGGGAAGCTATCTCGCGTTCGTGATCAAACATGCATTGTTCCCTCTCGGAAACACGAGCCTTCTAGTTAGTTGCTTCGGTTTGTGAGGGGTGTGTGTCCAAACTTTCGTCAAACATGCCAAATTTTTTACCACAACATCTTGGTGGCATGACATTACATCAAGCAAGGTTTCATGTGTTCCTGATCTTTTTTTTTAATTTTTTGGAATTTAAATGCCATGGCACTCCATGCTTAATTGTGTCATAGCCGTTAGACCAATATGTTTGAAAATTCCTTCCAAGTTACTGCACACATGGAATTAAATCGCACACAAGTACACAAAATATGACTTTTCAAACCGCTATGGTTAGCTGTTGCATGTACATGTAGTTCAAATTAGAATTACGATCATTAAATGGCTAGAAAATCACTTAAATGTCTTAAAAGGTCAGATGACCCCGGAAATTTTCCAAAATTTGACATGACAGTTGTATTAGTACTAAAAATATTCTCGTACATTTAGAACACCATCCTTTGCCACTTTACTCCAAATTCGTCTTTCACAGCTAATAAAAAATATCCACAACATCACACATAGTTTTTTTGTAGGAACCGTTTGCGATGAAAATTTCTGGGTCTATTTAAGTCTTCCTCCTTAAGCTTCGCCGGCTTGTCTACTCCAGTGCCGGCAACCCACGAATCCACGAATCCCGATCCCCATTCCCACACCCCCTTCTTGCAAAGATGACGCAGTGGAAACGCTTCGTGAAGGCCCGTACGATGGCCGCGTCCTCCCCGAGCTCGGCCGCCTACGCTGAGAGTGCCGCCGCATCCGCATTGAGCGCGGCCGCATCCACCGAGAGGACGTCTGCGGTAGCCGACAGGGTAGCTGCAGCAGCCGAGACGGCTGCAGCTGCTGCTGCGACGGCGGCTGCAAACGCTGAGAGCGCTCGAGCTATCGTCCGTGCCGCCGATGTCGCCCGAGCCCAGGTCGAGGCCATCCATGCCAAGATCGAGGACGCACACGCCAAGATATTCCAGGCCACCTCGGAATCCAGCATGCAACCCACGTCCAAAAAGGCAGCGGTGGCCATGGAGCACCTGCTTCCTCATGAGATCGCCGAGCGGGAGCTAGAGAGGGAGGAGGAGTTGTGCGTGGCCGAGGCCGAGGTAGAGAAGAGTCTGTCCGTCGAGGAATCGGCAGTGGAGTACCAACACGAGCTCTGGCGCAGCCACAACTACGAGTACTACAACCTTGAGGGCGGCGCCGAGGACGAGGACGCGGTCGACTTCAGCAGGGGGACGCGGAGTCCACCAATGGCGGCATTTCGCCAGGACAAGTCATCGACGTCTCATCTCACATCGGCGACGCATAGGCCGGCGCGGCGGCGGATTTGTTAAAATTATGCATACTTAAGCTTTGTTTTTAATGCTGGTCTTTTGTTAGAGCAATGTTTATGTCAACTGGCTCTGTTTAATTACTAAAATTGCTCGATTCAGTAAGTGTGGTATGTGCGCTGTACGCTCTTTTGTGTGCCCAAATTAGCAAGCGATGTTAAATTCTGTAATGACGTACCCGGGGAAATTTCCACCAAAATTTGAATTATCAAACTCATCCCATGCGCGTAAAGCGGAAGAATCATTTGCAATGCACACAATTGTTCAAAGTGAATGGTGTCCGGCGGCACCGCGCGCAAAGTTTCCCTCCACATTTCGAAGTTTTTGGCCTATCGCCAAAATATCTACCTCCGCCCCCTCCCCCTTCCCCACCCCCTTTTCTCCCCGACCACAAGTCACATTTCCCCTGTATCCTCCTTCCTTCCTTCCTTCCTAAGCTATAGCCGCTTCCTCGCTTGCTTCCTCGCTCTCGCCGTCTCGCATCCTACCGCCGGGGTTGCCATGGTCTTCTTCAATGATCTCTCCATCGGTTCCTCCTCCTCCGACGACTCCTTCACCACCCGGGTATGCCTCTCTTCTCTCTCTCGGGCTATGACTTGGAATGAAGGATTTTAACCCGGCGGTCAATTTGAGTCATTTCTTCCTCTTGTAGCTCCCTAGGACCATCAGTTTCAATGAAGGGAGCGGGGTGACTGAAGATTTGTCTGCTCGTTGTCACCATCAATCTCCATGAGTGAAGCTAGTTGCGTTTGAATCTGTGGACAGTGGGAGGAAGTTTCTGGCATGTGCAGAGAAGGTTATACCCTCTTTCGTTGTTACAAGGCATTTGTTAGATGTGATTCAGACACTGTCACGGTCCCAACCCATTCATACCACACCTTCAACCAAACGCATCCTAAGACAATGTCATAGTTTGTACCTAGTATCTAAAAATGTTGCCATCTCATCAACGGTGCCATTAGAAAATTATTTGGCACCCCTTCAGCAGTTTGTGCAGCCAACTTTGGTCCACACATCCGAGCAGCCAAGCAGTAAAATACTAAACTTTATGGCACGAAGGAACTGGGCATCAGAGCAACTAGGTGCTCCGGAGTCCGGGTCCCTAATTTTTTTCCGCTGCATCGGCTCGCCAATGCAGGGCACCGGTGCGAGATGTAGCAACAGTTGTCTTTACACCGGTTTTGGCATACATAGTGGACGACCTTAGTGCTATTAGTTCTATATTACTAAAATTGTGCATGTACACACCTGTTAGTATCAATTTGCTGTCATCCAAACACCATCGCTATGCTGTTGCAGTTATATTTACCTTCCTCATAAAATGTTCAATTTGTTATTTATAGTACGTGAGTAAGAACTTGTAGCATTGTTATTGTTAATTATAACTTCTGATGTTTCATAATTTGGTTGTTGTCTCAGTAGCAATTAATTCATTTGCACATTGATCTTTTTGAGAAGATATGTCATAATTAACCTGTTTCTTCAGTTTTTCAAAATAATTAAGTATTGGCGATTTTCTATGTTGCTATAAATCCATTTCCCCTACAATTGTTACTGATCTAGTTTTAAATATTATAGGATGAACGAAAGTGTTCTTACTTGGAGTGGGTTGATCAAGAATGGCCATAGTCTTTGAAGATGTGCCTAGCTAAGCTCCGGAGCATGCATGAGGAAGAGAACAGAGGTATGCTTAGAGAAAGTGTTGTCATCGCTGAAGAATATTTGAAGATGCGGGATAAAAAGAGGAAGGTGGAGAATGAGGTCAGATTTTTAAAATCAGACTTTGCTAAGATGGTGTTGGTGAAGGAGGAGGCACTTTCCTAGTTGGCCAGTGCAAAATAGGTTCTTATTGAACTGAAAGCAGAGGTGCACTAGTAGAAAACATGGCTTTGGTTCAGGCCTGGCCAGCCGATTAGTCCTAGTTCAGCCACGAACCGGGACCCATGGGGGCATACGTCCTGGTTCGTGCATCGAGGGGGCCGGCCGGGCCTCGTGGGGCATTGGTCCCGGTTCGTCTGGGCCCTTTTGTCCCGGTTCCTGACATGAACCGGGACCAATGGACTCGCTCCTGGCCCACAACCATTGGTCCCGGTTCGTGGCTGGAACCGGGACAGAAGGGGGGCCTTTAGTCCCGGTTCCAGGCATGAACCGGGACCAATGAGGTGCCTAGATATACCCCATCGCCGGCGAGCAGAGCACCACACTGCTCTGTTTTTTTTGGCCGGTGAGGGGAGAGCTTTGTGGTGCTCTAGCTCACCTCCTATGCACATGAGGTGTTCGATGAAATGCCCGAGCCACACTAGTTAAGCTTTCTCCTCTCGAAGCTCGACCTCCAAGCTCCATTTTCCTCGAGATTTTTCTAGGTTTAGCGGTCCGTCAAGTCCCATCCCCGTCTTCACCGCCATCGATCGCCTGCGCCGATCTCGTCGCCGGCACCACCGTGGTGAGCCTCTTGTTCTTATCTTCTTTCTAAAAGAAAAAAATTCTTACTTGTCTGATTAGATAGGTGCTTGTCTAATTTTCTTACTTTTATTATTGCTTGTTATTATATAGTGCGATGGTTTTGGTATCCGCCCCCATCGGCCCTCGTCCTGTCTATGATTCAGATGTGGTATATATTATCTTTTATAATTATTTGGTTCATTTATTTTTTATGACAATTATGCCGACCAACGTGACATAGATTTTATTTATCTAGGAGGTATGTGAACCGGAAATTCCAACCGACCCTATTGTCGAGAGGTTAAATTTAGTTGAAGCAGAAAACAATTACTTGAAGGAAAAAATAAAAAAAAATTGAGGAGGAGAAGATGATATTGGAGTTGCATGTTGCGGATGTCGTCGATG
The DNA here is from genome assembly GCF_018294505.1 of Triticum aestivum. Classification (NCBI taxonomy): domain Eukaryota; kingdom Viridiplantae; phylum Streptophyta; class Magnoliopsida; order Poales; family Poaceae; genus Triticum; species Triticum aestivum. The sequence continues at coordinate 367,243,997 of NC_057808.1, read as the reverse complement.
ATCACAAGATCAAGATGGATGCAATAAGTTTGAAGATTAGAAAGATTAGAAAATATGCCATTCATACCGAGGCTTGGTATCATTATGCCGTTGGATCAATTATTACCTTTGTTGCGATTATGATCACATTTGTTGTTGCATTGAAATGTTTTACATAGTTCCAATGTATGGTTTAATTAGATGCTCTGGAGAGCTATATGTTGTTCAATGAGACCTATGTATGTACTTTGGTTTTAATGTGATGATGATCTTCTATTAATTTGGTCACTTATCTATTCATGATGTTCTGTAATGGTTTTTGACACACTTAATTATATATAATGCACGCAGATGAACCGGCAATGGATGTACGGTGATAAACACACCTCCGAGTACATTAAGGGCGTGCATAATTTTCTCGAAGTGGCTGAGGCAAACAAGCAGAATGGTTTTATGTGCTGTCCATGCCCTATATGTGGGAATATGAAGTCTTACTCTGATCGGAAAATCCTTCACACCCACCTGCTTTATAAGGGTTTCATACCACACTATAATGTTTGGACCAAGCACGGAGAAATAGGGGTTATGATGGAAGATAGCAAAGAAGAAGAGGACGATGAAAACTATGTGCCCCTTGAATACGGTGATGCTGCAACGGGGGAAGCTGAAGATCAAGAGGAACCAGACGATGTGCCCGATGATGATCTCCGCCGGGTCATTGTTGATGCAAGGAGACAGTGCGAAAGTGAAAAGGAGAAGCTGAAGTTCGATCGCATGTTAGAGGATCACAAAAAGGGTTGTACCCCAATTGCGAAGATGGCAACACAAAGCTTGGTACCTTACTGGAATTGCTGCAGTGGAAGGCAGAGAATGCTGTGCCTGACAAAGGATTTGAGAAGCTACTGAAAATATTGAAGAAGAAGCTTCCAAAGGATAACGAATTGCCCGACAGTACGTATGCAGCAAAGAAGGTCGTATGCCCTCTAGGATTGGAGGTGCAGAAGATACATGCATGCCCTAATGACTGCATCCTCTACCGCGGTGCGTACGAGGATTTGAACGCATGCCCGGTGTGCGGTGCATTGCGGTATAAGATCAGACGAGATGACCCTGGTGATGTTGACGACGAGCCCCGCAGGAAGAGGGTTCCTGCCAAGGTGATGTGGTATGCTCCTATAATACCACGGTTGAAACGTGTGTTCAGAAACAAAGAGCATGCCAATTTGATGCGATGGCACAGAGAGGACCGTAAGAAAGACGAGAAGTTGAGAGCACCCGCTGACGGGTCGCAGTGGAGAAAAATCGAGAAAAAGTACCGGTCTGAGTTTGCAGGTGACCCTAGGAACGTATGGTTTGGTTTAAGCACGGATGGCATTAATCCGTTCGGGGAGCAGAGCAGCAATCACAACACCTGGCCCGTGACTCTATGTATGTATAACCTTCCTCCTTGGATGTGCATGAAGCGGAAGTTCATTATGATGCCAGTTCTCATCCAAGGCCGTAAGCAACCCGGCAACGACATTGATGTGTACCAAAGGCCATTAGTTGAAGAACTTTTACAGCTGTGAAATGGAAATGGTGTAGGTGTGTGGGATGAGCACAGACAGGAGGAATTTAACCTGCATGCGTTGTTGTTTGTAACCATCAATGATTGGCCTGCTCTCAGTAACCTTTCAGGACAGAACAACAAGGGATACCACGCATGCACGCACTGTTTACCTGACACCGAAAGTATATACTGTTGGAAATATGCCCTAGAGGCAATAATAAATGGTTATTATTATATTTCTTTGTTCATGATAATCGTCTATTGTTCATGCTATAATTGTATTGTCCGGAAATCGTCATACATGTGTGAATACATAGACCACAACGTGTCCCTAGTAAGCCTATAGTTGACTAGCTCGTTGATCAACAGATAGTCATGGTTTCCTGACTATGGACATTGGATGTCATTGATAACGGGATCACATCATTAGGAGAATGATGTGATGGACAAGACCCAATCCTAAGCATAGCATAAAAGATCGTGTAGTTTCGTTTGCTAGAGCTTTTCCAATGTCAAGTATCTTTTCCTTAGACCATGAGATCGTGCAACTCCCGGATACCGTAGGAGTGCTTTGGGTGTGCCAAACGTCACAACGTAACTGGGTGACTATAAAGGTGCACTACGGGTATCTCCGAAAGTATCTGTTGGGTTGGCACGGATCGAGACTGGGATTTGTCACTCCGTGTGACGGAGAGGTATCTCTGGGCCCACTTAGTAATGCATGATCATAATGAGCTCAATGTGACTAAGGCGTTAGTCACGGGATCATGCATTGCGGTACGAGTAAAGAGACTTGTCGGTAACGAGATTGAACAAGGTATTGGGATACCGACGATCAAATCTCGGGCAAGTAACATACCGATTGACAAAGGGAATTGCATACGGGATTGATTGAATCCTCGACACCGTGGTTCATCCGATGAGATCATCGTGGAACATGTGGGAGCCAACATGGGTATCCAGATCCCGCTGTTGGTTATTGACCGGAGAGGCGTCTCGGTCATGTCTGCATGTCTCCCGAACCCGTAGGGTCTACACACTTAAGGTTCGGTGACGCTAGGGTTGTAGAGATATGTGTATGCGGAAACCCGAAAGTTGTTCAGAGTCCCGGATGAGATCCCGGACGTCACGAGAGGTTCCGGAATGGTCCGGAGGTGAAGAATTATATATAGGAAGTCAAGTTTCGGCCACCGGGAAAGTTTCGGGGGTTACCAGTATTGTACCGGGACCACCGGAAGGGTCCCGGGGGTCCACCGGGTGGGGCCACCTATCCCGGAGGGCCTCGTGGGCTGAAGTGGGAAGGGAACCAGCCCCTAGTGGGCTGGGCGCCCCCCCATGGGCCTCCCCCCATGCGCCTAGGGTTGGGAACCCTAGGGTGGGGGGGACTTCCCACTTGCCTTGGGGGGCAAGGCAACCCCTCCCCCCCCTTTGGCCGCCACCCCCCACCCTAGATGGGATCTGACCGGCGCCCCCCCTCCCAGGGGGCCTATATAAAGGGGGGGGGAGGGAGGGCAGCAAAATACAGCCTTGGGCGCCTCCCTCCTCCCCTGCAACACCTCTCTCTCTCTCTCGCAGAAGCTCGGCGAAGCCCTGCCGGAGACCCGCTACATCCACCACCACGCCGTCGTGCTGTTGGATCTCCATCAACCTCTCCTTCCCCCTTGCTGGATCAAGAAGGAGGAGACGTCGCTGCACCGTACGTGTGTTGAACGCGGAGGTGCCGTCCGTTCGGCACTCGGTCATCGGTGATTTGGATCACGGCGAGTACGACTCCGTCATCCACGTTCATTGGAACGCTTCCGCTCGCGATCTACAAGGGTATGTAGATGCACTCCCTTCCCCTCATTGCTAGTACACTCCATAGATGCATCTTGGTGAGCGTAGAAAAATTTTAAATTATGCTACGATTCCCAACAGTGGCATCATGAGCCAGGCCTATGCGTAGTTACTATGGACGAGTAGAACACAAAGCAGTTGTGGGCGTTGAGTTTGCCAATTCTTCTTGCCGCTACTAGTCTTTTCTTGTTTCGGCGGCATTGTAGGATGAAGCGGCCCGGACCGACCTTACATGTACGCTTACGTGAGACAGGTTCCACCGATTGACATGCACTAGTTGCATAAGGTGGCTAGCGGGTGTCTGTCTCTCCTACTTTAGTCGGAACGGATTCGATGAAAAGGGTCCTTATGAAGGGTAAATAGAAATTGGCAAATCAAGTTGTGGTCATACGTAGGTAAGAAAACGTTCTTGCTAGAAACCTACAAACCACGTAAAAACTTGCAACAACAATTAGAGGACGTCTAACTTGTTTTTGCAGCAAGTGCTATGTGATGTGATATGGCCAGAAGATGTGATGAATGATATATGTGATGTATGAGATTGATCATATTCTTGTAATAGGAATCACGACTTGCATTTCGATGAGTATGACAACCGGAAGGAGCCATAGGAGTTGTCTTTATTATTTTGCATGACCTGCGTGTCATTGAATAACGCCATGTAAATTACTTTACTTTGTTGCTAAACGCGTTAGCCATAGAACTAGAAGTAATCGTTGGCGTGACGACTTCATGAAGACACAATGATGGAGATCATGATGATGGAGATCATGGTGTCATGCCGGTGATGAAGATGATCATGGTGCCCCGAAGATGGAGATCAAAGGAGCATAATGATATTGGCCATATCATGTCACTATTTGATTGCATGTGATGTTTATCATGTTTTTGCATCTTATTTGCTTAGAACGACGGTAGTAAGTAAGATGATCCCTTATAATAATTTCAAGAAAGTGTTCACCCTAACTGTGCACCGTTGCGAAGGTTCGTTGTTTCGAAGCACCACGTGATGATCGGGTGTGATAGATTCTAACGTTCGAATACAACGGGTGTTGACGAGCCTAGCATGTACAGACATGGCCTCGGAACACACACAATACACTTAGGTTGACTTGACGAGCCTAGCATGTACAGACATGGCCTCGGAACACGGAGGACCGAAAGGTCGAGCATGAGTCGTATAGAAGATACGATCAACATGGAGATGTTCACCGATCTTGACTAGTCCGTCTCACGTGATGATCGGACACGGCCTAGTTAAACTCGGATCATGTTCCACTTAGATGACTAGAGGGATGTCTATCTGAGTGGGAGTTCATTAAATAATTTGATTAGATGAACTCAATTATCATGAACTTAGTCTAAAATCTTTACACTATGTATTGTAGATCAAATGGCCAACGTTGTCCTCAATTTCAACGCGTTCCTAGAGAAAACCAAGCTAAAAGATGATGGCAGCAACTATACGGACTGGGTCCGGAACCTGAGGCTCATCCTCATAGTAGCCAAGAAAGATTATGTCTTAGAAGCACCGCTAGGTGATGCACCAATCCCTGAGAACCAAGACGTTATGAACGCTTGGCAGCAGCGTGCTGATGATTACTCCCTCGTTCAGTGCGGCATGCTTTACAGCCTAGAACCGGGTCTCCAAAAGCGTTTTGAGAAACATGGAGCAGACGAGATGTTCGAGGAGCTGAAATTGGTTTTCCAAGCTCATGCCCTGGTCGAGAGATATGATGTCTCCGACAAGTTCTTCAGCTGTAAAATGGAGGAAAACAGTTCTGTTAGTGAGCACATACTCATAATGTCTGGGTTGCATAACCGCTTGTCTCAGCTGGGAGTTAATCTCCCGGATGACGCGGTCATTGACAGAATCCTCCAGTCGCTTCCACCAAGCTACAAGAGCTTTGTGATGAACTACAATATGCAGGGGATGGAAAAGACCATTCCTGAGGTATATTCAATGCTGAAATCAGCGGAAGGGGAAATCAGAAAAGAACATCAAGTGTTGATGGTGAATAAAACCACTAAGTTAAAGAAGGGCAAGGGTAAGAAGAACTTCAAGAAGGACGGCAAGGGAGTTGCCGCGCCCGGTAAACCAGTTACTGGGAAGAAGTCAAAGAATGGACCCAAGCCTGAGACTGAGTGCTTTTATTGCAAGGGAAGTGATCACTGGAAGCGGAACTGCCCCAAATACTTAGCGGACAAGAAGAAGGCCGGCAACACCAAAGGTATATGTGATATACATGTAATTGATGTGTACCTTACCAGTACTCATAGTAGCTCCTGGGTATTTGATACCGGTGCGGTTGCTCATATTTGTAACTCAAAACAGGAACTACGGAATAAACGGAGACTGGCGAAGGACGAGGTGACGATGCGCGTCGGGAATGGTTCCAAGGTCGATGTGATCGCCGTCGGCACGCTACCTCTGCATCTCCCTACGGGATTAGTTTTAAACCTCAATAATTGTTATTTAGTTCCAGCTTTGAGCATGAACATTGTATCTGGATCTCGTCTAATTCGAGATGGCTACTCATTTAAATCCGAGAATAATGGTTGTTCTATTCATTTGAGAGATATGTTTTATGGTCATGCCCTGCTCGTCAATGGTTTATTTTTTATGAATCTCGAACGTGATGTTACACATGTTCATAGTGTGAATACCAAAAGATGTAAAGTTGATAACGATAGTCCCACATACTTGTGGCACTGCCACCTTGGTCACATTGGTGTCAAGCGCATGAAGAAGCTCCATGCAGATGGACTTTTGGAGTCTCTTGATTACGAATCATTTGACACGTGCGAACCATGCCTCATGGGTAAGATGACCAAGACTCCGTTCTCCGGAACAATGGAGCGAGCAACTAACTTATTGGAAATCATACATACCGATGTGTGTGGTCCAATGAGTGTTGAGGCTCGCAGAGGATATCGTTATGTTCTCACTCTCACTGATGATTTAAGTAGATATGGGTATGTCTACCTAATGAAACACAAGTCTGAAACCTTTGAAAAGTTCAAGGAATTTTAGAGTGAAGTTGAGAATCAACGTGATAGGAAAATAAAATTATTACGATCAGATCGTGGTGGAGAATATTTAAGTCACGAATTTGGTACACACTTAAGGAAATTTGGAATAGTTTCACAACTCACGCCGCCTGGAACACCTCAGAGAAACGGTGTGTCCGAACGTCGTAATCGCACTTTATTGGATATGGTGCGATCTATGATGTCTGTTACCGATTTACCGCTCTCATTTTGGGGCTATGCTCTAGAGACTGCCGCATTCACTTTAAATAGGGCTCCGTCGAAATCCGTTGAGACGACACCGTATGAATTATGGTTTGGGAAGAAACCTAAGCTGTCGTTTCTAAAAGTTTGGGGATGCGATGCTTATGTCAAGAAACTTCAACCTCAAAAGCTCGAACCCAAGTCGGAAAAATGCGTCTTCATAGGATACCCTAAGGAAACTATTGGTATACCTTCTACCTCAGGTCTGAAGGCAAGATCTTCGTTGCCAAGAACGGGTCCTTTCTAGAGAAGGAGTTTCTCTCGAAAGAATTGAGTGGGAGGAAAGTGGAACTTGATGAGGTGATAGTCACCCCTTCCGAACCGGAAAGTAGCGCAGCGCGGGAAAATGTTCCTGTGGTGCCTACACCGACTGGGGAGGAAGTTAATGATGATGATCATGAAGCTTCAGATCAAGTTACTGAACTTCGTAGGTCCACGAGGACACGTTCCGCACCAGAGTGATACGGCAACCCTGTCCTGGAAATCATGTTGTTAGACAACGGTGAACCTTCGAACTATGAAGAAGCGATGGCGGGCCCGGATTCCGACAAATGGCTAGAAGCCATGAAATCCGAGATAGAATCCATGTATGAAAACAAAGTATGGACTTTGACTGACTTGCCCGATGAGCGGCGAGCCATAGAAAACAAATGGATCTTTAAGAAGAAGACGGACGCAGATGGTAATGTGACCATCTACAAAGCTTGACTTGTTGCTAAGGGTTATCGACAAGTTCAAGGGGTTGACTACGATGAGACTTTCTCACTCGTAGCGAAGCTGAAGTCCGTCCGAATCATGTTAGCAATTGCCGCATAATATGATTATGAGATATGGCAGATGGACATCAAAACGACATTCCTTAATGGCTTCCTTAAGGAAGAGTTGTATATGATGTAGCCGGAAGGTTTTGTCGATCCTAAGAATGCTAACAAAGTATGCAAGCTCCAGCGCTCAATCTATGGGCTGGTGCAAGCATCTCGGAGTTGGAACATTCGCTTTGATGAGATGATCAAAGCGTTTGGGTTTACACAGACTTATGGAGAAGCCTGTGTTTACAAGAAAGTGAGTGGGAGCTCTGTAGCATTTCTCATATTATATGTGGATGACATACTATTGATGGGAAATGATATAGAATTCTTGGAAAGTATAAAGGCCTATTTGAATAAGTGTTTTTTAATGAAGGACCTTGGAGAAGCTGCTTATCTATTAGGCATCAAGATCTATAGAGATAGATCAAGACGACTCATTGGTCTTTCACAGAGTACATACCTTGACAAGATATTGAAGAAGGTCAATATGGATCAGTCCAAGAAGGGGTTCTTGCCTGTATTGCAAGGTGTGCAATTGAGCACGGCTCAATGCCCGACCACGGCACAAGATATAGAAAAGATGAGTGTCATCCCCTATGCCTCGGCCATAGGGTCTATTATGTATGCCATGCTGTGTACCAGACCTGATGTAAACCTTGCCGTAAGTTTGGTAGGAAGGTACCAAAGTAATCCCGGCATGGAACACTGGACAGCGGTCAAGAATATCCTAAAGTACCTGAAGAGGACTAAGGATATGTTTTTCGTTTATGGAGGTGACGAAGAGCTCGTCGTAAAGGGTTACGTCGATGCTAGCTTCGACACAGATCTGGATGACTCGAAGTCACAAACCAGATACGTGTATATTTTGAATGGAGGAGCAGTAAGCTGGTGCAGTTGCAAGAAAAGCGTCGTGGCGGGATCTACATGTGAAGCGGAGTACATGGCAGCCTCGGAGGCAGCACAGGAAGCAGTCTGGATAAAGGAGTTCATTACCGACCTAGGGGTGATTCCCAATGCGTCGGGCCCGATGACTCTCGTCTGTGACAACACTGGAGCTATTGCCCTTGCGAAGGAGCCCAGGTTTCACAGGAAGACCAGGCATATCAAGCGTCGCTTCAACTCCATTCGTGAAAGTGTTCAAAATGGAGACATAGATATTTGTAAAGTACATACGGACCTGAATGTAGCAGATCCGTTGACTAAACCTCTCCCTAGGGCAAAACATGATCAACACTAGGACGCAATGGGTGTTCGATTCATCACAATGTAACTAGATTATTGACTCTAGTGCAAGTGGGAGACTGTTGGAAATATGCCCTAGAGGCAATAATAAATGGTTATTATTATATTTCTTTGTTCATGATAATCGTCTATTGTTCATGCTATAATTGTATTGTCCGGAAATCGTCATACATGTGTGAATACATAGACCACAACGTGTCCCTAGTAAGCCTCTAGTTGACTAGCTCATTGATCAACAGATAGTCATGGTTTCCTGACTATGGACATTGGATGTCATTGATAACGGGATCACATCATTAGGAGAACGATGTGATGGACAAGACCCAATCCTAAGCATAGCATAAAAGATTGTGTAGTTTCGTTTGCTAGAGCTTTTCCAATATCAAGTATCTTTTCCTTAGACCATGAGATCGTGCAACTCCCGGATACCGTAGGAGTGCTTTGGGTGTGCCAAACGTCACAACGTAACTGGGTGACTATAAAGGTGCACTACGGGTATCTCCGAAAGTATCTGTTGGGTTGGCACGGATCGAGACTGGGATTTGTCACTCCGTGTGACGGAGAGGTATCTCTGGGCCCACTCAGTAATGCATGATCATAATGAGCTCAATGTGACTAAGGCGTTAGTCACGGGATCATGCATTGTGGTACGAGTAAAGAGACTTGCCGGTAACGAGATTGAACAAGGTATTGGGATACCGACGATCGAATCTCGGGCAAGTAACATACCGGTTGACAAAGGGAATTGCATACGGGATTGATTGAATCCTCGACACCGTGGTTCATCCGATGAGATCATCGTGGAACATGTGGGAACCAACATCGGTATCCAGATCCCGCTGTTGGTTATTGACCGGAGAGGCGTCTCGGTCATGTCTGCATGTCTCCCGAACCCGTAGGGTCTACACACTTAAGGTTCGGTGACGCTAGGGTTGTAGAGATATGTGTATGCGGAAACCCGAAAGTTGTTCGGAGTCCCGGATGAGATCCCGGACGTCACGAGAGGTTCCAGAATGGTCCGGAGGTGAAGAATTATATATAGGAAGTCAAATTTCGGCCACCGGGAAAGTTTCGGGGGTTACCGGTATTGTACCGGGACCACCGAAAGGGTCCCGGGGGTCCACCGGGTGGGGCCACCTATCCCGGAGGGCCCCGTGGGCTGAAGTAGGAAGGGAACCAGCCCCTAGTGGGCTGGGTGCCCCCCCATGGGCCTCCCCCCATGCGCCTAGGGTTGGGAACCCTAGGGTGGGGGGGGACTTCCCACTTGCCTTGGGGGGCAAGGCAACCCCTTCCCCCCTTTGGCCGCCGCCCCCCACCCTAGATGGGATCTGGCCGGCGCCCCCCCTCCCAGGGGGCCTATATAAAGGGGGGGGAGGGAGGGCAGCAAAATACAGCCTCGGGCGCCTCCCTCCTCCCCTGCAACACCTCTCTCTCTCTCGCAGAAGCTCGACGAAGCCCTGCCGGAGACCCGCTACATCCACCACCACGCCGTCGTGCTGTTGGATCTCCATCAACCTCTCCTTCCCCCTTGCTGGATCAAGAAGGAGGAGACGTTGCTGCACCGTACGTGTGTTGAACGCGGAGGTGCCGTCCGTTCGGCACTCGGTCATCGGTGATTTGGATCACGACGAGTACGACTCCGTCATCCACGTTCATTGGAACGCTTCCGCTCGCGATCTACAAGGGTATGTAGATGCACTCCCTTCCCCTAGTTGCTAGTACACTCCATAGATGCATCTTGGTGAGCATAGGAAAATTTTAAATTATGCTACGATTCCCAACATATACCTGGACAAATGCTGGAAGAATGTGTACCTGGGGCATCGTCGATTTCTTCCGACCAACCATCAATGTCGAAAGAAAGTCAAGTATTTCAAAGGCGAGGAAGATCACCGGAAGAATCCCGCCATGCGTACCGGTGATCACGTACTTGCTATGGTCAATGATTTACACGTAATATTTGGAAAGGGTTCCGGCGGACTATCTGTTCCAAATGACGCTGAGGGACGCACACCCATGTGGAAGAAGAAGTCTATATTTTGGGACCTACCCTACTGGAAAGACCTAGAGGTCCGCTCTTCAATCGACATGATGCACGTGACGAAGAACCTTTGTGTGAACCTGCTAGGCTTCTTGGGTGTGTACGGGAAGACAAAAGATACACCGTAGGCACGGGAGGACCTGCAACGTTTGCACGAAAAAGACGACATGCCTCCAAAGCAGTATGAAGGTCCTACTAGCTACGCTCTTACCAAAGAAGGGAAGGAAATCTTCTTTGAATGCCTGCTCAGTATGAAGGTCCCGTCTGGCTTCTCGTCGAATATAAAGGGAATTATAAATATGGCCGAGAAAAAGTTTCAGAACCTAAAGTCTCATGACTGCCACGTGATTATGACGCAACTGCTCTCGGTTGCATTGAGGGGGCTTCTACCGGAAAATGTTCGATTAGCCATTGTGAAGCTATGTGCATTCCTCAATGCAATCTCTCAAAAGGTGATCGATACAGAAATCGTACCAAGGCTAAGGAGTGATGTGGCGCAATGTCTTGTCAGTTTCGAGCTGGTGTTCCCACCATCCTTCTTCAATATCATGACACACGTCCTAATTCATCTAGTCGACGAGATTGTCATTCTGGGCCCCGTATTTCTACACAATATGTTCCCGTTTGAGAGGTTCATGGGAGTCCTGAAGAAATATGTCTGTAACCGCGCTAGGCCAGAAGGAAGCATCTCCATGGGCAATCAAACAGAGGATGTCATTGGGTTTGTGTTGACTTCATTCCTGGCCTTAAGAAGATTGGTCTCCCTCAATCGCGGTATGAGGGGAGACTGACTAGAAAAGGCACGCTTGGAGGGACTCAATAATATGTAGGGACGGGCATTCTTGGTCTCAAGCACACTACACAGTTCTACAGAACTCGACCTTGGTGACCCCCTATATCGATGATCACAAGAACAGTCTGCGCTCCAAACAACCGGAGCAGTGTGACGACTGGATTACATGTGAACACATCAGGACTTTCAGCAGTTGGTTGGAAACACGTCTCAGAGGTGACACCACTATTTCTGATGAGCTGTACTCGTTGTCCAGGGGACCACCTTCGACTGTATTGACTTACAAAGGATACGAGATAAATGGGAATACATTTTACACGATCACCCAAGATCAAAAGAGCACCAACCAAAACAGCGGTGTCCGCTTTGATGCCGCAACCAATAGGGGAAATGACACATATTATGGTTACATAGTGGACATATGGGAACTTGACTATGGACATGATTTTAAGGTCCCTTTGTTTAAGTGCAAATGGGTCAATCTGTCAGGAGGCAGGGTACAGGTAGACCACAGTATGGAATGACAATAGTGGATCTGAACAATTTTGGGTACACAGACGAACCATTCGTCCTAGCCAATGATGTGGCGCAGGTTTTCTATGTGAAGGACATGTCTACCAAACTGAGAAAAAGAAAAGATAAGGAAGCGAATACATCATACGATGAGCCAAAGCGCCACATAGTTCTTTCAGGAAAAATAGACATCATGGGATTGGAGGGCAAGACAGACATGTCTGAAGATTATGAAAATTTTCATGAAATTCCTCCCTTCAAAGTCAAGGCTGACCCAAGCACCCATGTTAAGCGATGAAGAATATCCATGGTTACGGCGCAATAAGCAAAGGACACAAGCGAAGAAAAAGTGAAGACTTTCTCTCCACAACTATTATGATGATGCCTTTGATCTAGAATATCACTACAGTTACATGTGAAGAAATGGAATGCCTTTTGTAACAGACGAGTTTCCGTATGAAACCCTGATACTTTGAAAGAGATTGTCCGTTTTGTACACGAAGTGCATCCAGTTTTTGCCGTAACCCTCTCAACTTTTTAGCACATGCTATGTGGGTGAAATGATGATACCATGCCAACTTTCAACCTATTCAGAGTTCATTTGAAGTGCTTTTCAATTTCAGGGTCATATAGCTCAAAAAAAAGTAAATGCATGAAAAATAACAAATGAAGTCAGAAAGGGTTGAAAATTGATGATGTGGCTTTGAATGGTGCATTTGAACACACAAAAAGTCTGGAGTTCAAATAAGTTCAAAAAAAATGACATCCCTTTGTAAGAGACGAGTTTCCGTATGAAACCCTGATACTTCGAAAGAGATTGCCCATTTTGTACACGAAGTGCATCCAGTTTTTCCCGTAACCCAATCAAATTTTTAGCACATGCTATGTGGGTGACATGATGATACCATGCCAACTATCAACCTTTTCAGAGTTCATTTGAATTGCTTTTCAATTTCAGGGTCATATACCTCAAAAAAATCAGTAAATGCATGAAAAATAACAAATGAAGTCAGAAAGGGTTGAAAATTGATGATGTGGCTTTGAATGGTGCATTTTGAACACGCAAAAAGTCTGGAGTTCAAATAAGTTCAAAAAATGAAATCCCTTTGTAACAGACGAGTTTCCGTATGAAACCTTGATACTTCGAAAGAGATTGTCCATTTTGTACACGAAGTGCATCCAGTTTTTCCCGTAACCCTCTCAACTTTTTAGCACATGCTATGTGGGTGAAATGACGATGCCATGCCAACTTTTAACCTTTTCAGAGTTCATTTGAAGTGCTTTTCAATTTCAGGGTCATATAGCTCAAAAAAATCAGTAAATACATGAAAAATAACAAATGAAGTCAGAAAGGGTTGAAAATTGATGATGTGTCTTTGAATGGTGCATTTTGAGCACACAAAAAGTCTGGAGTTCAAATAATTTCAAAAAATGAAATCCCTTTGTAACAGATGAGTTTTCGTCCGAAACCCTCATACTTCGAAAGAGATTGTCCATTTTGTACACGAAGTGCATCCAGTTTTTGCTGTAACCCTCTCAACTTTTTAGCACATGCTATGTGGGTGAAATGATGATACCATGCCAATTTTCAACCTCTTCAGAGTTCATCTTAAGTGCATTTCAATTTCAGGGCAACCACGGCCTGAATACGACTAGAAACCCAATCATGGGCCAGGATTCAGGCCCGCAGAAGGCCTAGTAGGCCCACAGGCAAATACAATGTGTTTAGGCCCGTAAGCCTGCATTTGAGAGGAGCCTCGAGAGGACAGTGACAGTGGGGCTTATAAACCACTCCGAGCCCCTCTCAACTAGCGAGGTGGGACTAAAGTTTTGGCCGCGACAGCAACACCCCCCTTTCGTTCCCGTTGGTGGCACCAACCGGGACCAATACCCACCTTGTCCTGGCTGTGGCTAAAATTTAGTCCCACCTTGCTAGTTGAGAGGGACTCGCAGCGGTTTATAAGCCCTGAGTGCAGAGACGAAGAAATGTGAAGGAGAGGTGCAATGCTCACCTGCACGTTGCTTAGCTAACCAAAGTGCAGGTGAGCATTGCGCCTCTCCTTCATTTTTAATAACTTATTTTAACTCCATTCAATGTTCAACCCTATTATATAAAATTTATGCAACTAAAATTATCCAAGTATTTTTTGTTCAAAGCATTAAAAGCAAAAAGAATTTTCATAAAGAACTTCTTTTGTTAGAAACTTTAATAGCAAAAAGAATTATCATAAAATAAAATAAATAAGTAGAAACAAAATAAAATAAATAAGTAGAAACAAAATAAAATAAATAAGTAGAAACAAAATAAACTTTAATAAATAAGTAGAAACAAAATAAAATAAAAGAAACTTTAATAAAATAAATAAGTAGAAACAAAATGAAATAAAATAAACTTTAATAAAATAAATAAGTAGAAACAAAATAAAATAAACTTTAATAAAATAAAATAAAATGAACTTTAATAAAATAAATAAAAATAGCCACAGTAAGTATTTTGTTGTAAGTAGAAACAAAACAAAATAAATAAAGCAAAAAAGGAAAAAAACTGGAAAAAAAATTAAAAAATTGCCACCTACTAGGCCAGCACGACTTGAATACGACTAGAAACCCAACAATGGGCCATGATTCAAGGCCGCAGTAGGCAAAGTAGGCCCACGGGCAAGGAGTGACAGAGTAGGCCCGAAAGCCTGCAGTTGAGAGGAGCTCGAGAGGGTGGGCATGCAGTGCTTATAAACCACTCCGAGCCCCTCTCAACTAGCGAGGTGGGACTAAAGTTTTGGCCGCGGGCAGCGCAAGGCCTTTGGTCCCGGTTGGTGGCACGAACCGGGACTAAAGGGGGGCATTGGTCCCGGTTGGTGCCACGAACCGGGACTAAAGGGCTGGCTATATAAGCCAACACTTTGGAAATTTTTAGTAGTTTCTCATTCTCCCGACGCCGACGCCCTGCTCCTCGTCGCTGTCGCCCGCGCCCGTCGTCGCGCCGCCCCTGCCCCCCGACCACGCCATTGCCGCGCCGGCCCCTGCCCTGCATCCGAGCCCCTGCCCCGCGCCCGAGCCCCTGCCCCCGCGCGCCGGCGCCCTCGCCGTCGCCGTCATCGTCGCCATCGCCGTCGCCGTCGCCATCGCTGTCACCGTCGTCGTCGCCGTCGCTAGCCCGCTGTGAGCCACCGCGCCGCCCCGACTTTCTTTTATTAGATTATTTTTTTTCATATGTATAGAATGTATATATGTATGTATACGTGGCTATATGTATGTGTAGAGCATATATATGTATGTATATGTGGCTTTTTTAATTATTTTTTATTAGATTAAATTTTTGTTCATATTTTTTATTAGATTAAATTTTTGTTGATACGTGTATTAATGTTTTTGTTGCATATATGTAATTTTTTCAATATATGTATGTATGTGGGCTATATATGCATGATGAGGGGGTTGGGGGTCGATATACCCTCTCCCCGATAACTTCGACATGAGGGGGGGGGTTCGATATACCCCCTCCTCGATAACTTCGACATGAGGGGGGGGTCGATATACCCCCTCCCCGATAAATTCGACATGAGGGAAGAAGGGAAGAAAAATAAGTAGAGGAAACAAGAGAGAAAAAAGAGAAGAAGAGGAGAAAAAAATAAGAAGAGAAAGAAGGAGAAGAACAAGATAAGAAGAGGAGAGGAAGAAGAGGAAAAAAATAAGAAGAGGAAGAAGAAGAAAAAAATGTAGGAGAAGAAGAAGGAATAGAGGAGAAGAAGAAAAAATAGATTAAAAAAATATTTTTTCTTCTTAAATCTTTTTTTCTTCTTCTCCTCTATTCCTTCTTCTTTTCCTTTTTTTTCTTCTTCTCCTCTTTTTTTATTCTTCTCCTATTTTTTTTCTTCTTCCTCTTCTTAATTTTTATCGGGAACGAGGGTGTCGAGGATCGCCGAGGGGTCGAGGGTCGAGAACTAGGGTAGAGGGTCGAGGGTCACCAAGGGGTCGAGGGTCGCCAAGGGTTCGAGGGTCGAGGGTCGTCAAGGGTTCGAGGGGTCGAGAGGTTGCCTCGTGTCAAAGTATTGAAGAAATCCATGGCTTCATCATTAGCCGGAAGTAACCGGGGCATGATGGTACGAAGCTCTCCAAAGTTGTTCTGGAACGGAGTCCCTGATAGGATAATTCATCTTTTTGTACGAATTTCAGCAAAGGCCTTATATATTTGGAAGGCCTTTGCTGAAATTCGTACAAAAAGATGAATTATCCTATCCGGGACTCCGTTCCAGAACAACTTTGGAGAGCTTCGTACCATCATGCGTCTGTTACTTTCGCCTAATGATGAAGACATGGTTTTGTTGAATCCTTTGACACTAGACAAACGTGACATGAGGGGGTCGAGGGTCGGGAACTAGGGTATAGAAGGTCGTGGATCGCCGAGCGGTCTAGGGTCGAGGGTCGTCCAGGGGTCGAGGGTCCAGATTTATCAAGAATGCCCCCATTATGGACGTGCAGAAGTTGATCCAATTTTTTTCTGATCTCATATATATATATACATATATATATTCTTCTATATGTCACGTTGTGTGTCAAAGTATTGAAGAAATCCATGGCTTCATCATTTGCCAGAAGTAACAGGCGTATGATGCTACGAAGCTCTCCAAAGTTGTTTTGTAACGGAGTTCCTGATAGAATAATCCGCCTTTTGGTACGAATTTCAGCAAAGGCCTTCCAAATAGCGATATTCGGAAGGCTCTTGCTGAACTTTGTACCAAAAAGCGAATTATTCTATCGGGAACCCCGTTCCAAAACAACTTTGAAGAGCTTCGTACCATTATGCGCCTGTCATTTCTGGCTAATGATGAAGTCATGGTTTTCTTGAATTCTTTGACACTAGACAACGTGACATATAGAAGGGTAGATGAGATCAGGAAAAATATGGACCATTTTTTGCACATCCAGAATGGCGCCATTTTGTTAAATCCCTTGTCGGTCCGGACGTCGGACATTCATGAGAGAGGCGGTCCGGCCCAAACCCTAGAAGCGCTGCCGAGGCCACCCAAATTTACCAAGTTAAAAGAGCGTTGTCATTGAGGCCACCCCAAACCCTAGAAGCGTTGCCGAGGCCACCCCAAACCCTAGAAGCGCGTCGAGGTGGTACCTCTTGAGCACTGCGTTGGTTTTCCCTTGAAGAGGAAATGTGATCCAGCAAAGTAGCGTAAGTATTTCCCTCAGTTTTGAGAACCAAGGTATCAATCCAGTAGGAGGCCACACGCAAGTCCCACGCACCTACACAAACAAATAAGAACCGTGCAACCAACGCGATAAAGGGGTTGTCAATCCCTTCACGGCCACTTGCAAAAGTGAGATCTGATAGAGATGATAAGATAATATTTTTGTTATTTTTATGATAAAGAGTAAAAGTAAAGATTGCAAAGTAAAATAAATGGCGATAGAAATAAATAGTTGACGGGAGATTAATATGATGGAAAATAGACCCGTGGGCCATAGGTTTCACTAGTGGCTTCACTCAAGAGCATAAGTATTACGGTGGGTGAACAAATTACTATCGAGCAATTGATAGAAAAGTGCATAATTATGAGAATATCTAGGTATGATCATGTATATAGGCATCACGTCCGTGACAAGTAGACCGACTCCTGCCTGCATCTACTACTATTACTCCACACATCGACCGCTATCCAGCATGCATCAAGAGTATTAAGTTCATAAGAACGGAGTAACGCTTTAAGCAACATGACATGATGTAGAGGGATAAACTCAAGCAATATGATATAAACCCCATCTTTTTATCCTCGATGGAAACAATACAATACGTGTCGTTTCCCCTACTGTCACTGGGATCGAGCACCGCAAGATTGGACCCAAAGCTAAGCACTTCTCCCATTGGAAGAAAGATCAATCTAGTAGGCCGAACCAAACTGATAATTGGAAGAGACTTGCAAAGATAACCAATCATACATAAAAGAATTCAGAGGAGATTCAAATATTGTTCATAAATAATCTTGATCATAAACCCACAATTCATCGGATCTCGACAAACACACCGCAAAAAGAGTTACACCGAATAGATTTCCAAGAAGATCGAGGAGAACTTGGTATTGAGATCCAAAGAGAGAGAAGAAGCCATCTAGCTAATAACTATGGACCCGAAGGTCTGAGGTAAACTACTCACACATCATCGGAGAGGCTATGGTGTTGATGTAGAAGCCCTCCGTGATCGATGCCCCATCCGGCGGAGCGCCGGAAAAGGCACCAAGATGGGATCTCACGGGTACAGAGAGTTGCGGCGGTGGAAATAGGTTTTCGTGGTGCTCCTGGATGGTTTCGGGGTACGTAGGTATATATAGGAGGAAGAAGTAGGTCGGTGGAGCCACGAGGGGCCCACGAGGGTGGAGTGCGCGCCTAGGGGGGTAGGCGCGCCCCCTTCCTCGTGGCCTCCTTGTTGATTTCTTGACGTCCACTCTAAGTCCTCTGGATCACGTTTGTTCCAAAAATCACGCTCCCGAAGGTTTCATTCCGTTTGGACTCCGTTTGATATTCCTTTTCTACGAAACACTGAAATAGGCAAAAAAAACAGCAATTTCCACTGGGCCTTGGGTTAATAGGCTAGTCCCAAAAATAATATAAAAGTGTATAATAAAGCCCATTAAACATCCAAAAGAGAATATAAAATAGCATGGAGCAATCAAAAATTATAGATACGTTGGAGACGTATCAAGCATCCCCAAGCTTAATTCCTGCTCGTCCTCGAGTAGGTAAATGATAAAAACAGAATTTTTGATGTGGAATGGTACCTAGTATATTCTTCAATGTAATTTTCTTTATTGTGGCATGAATGTTCAGATCCAAAAGATTCAAGATAAAAGTTTAGTATTGACATAAAAATAATAATACTTCAAGCATACTAACTAAGCAATTATGTCTTCTCAAAATAACATGGCCAAAGAAAGTTCATCCCTACAAAATCATATAGTTTAGTCATGCTTCATTTTCGTCACACAAGAATGCTCTCATCTTGCACAACCCCGATGACAAGCCAAGCAATTGTTTTATACTTTAGTAATCTCAAACTTTTTTCAACTTTCACGCAATACATGAGCGTGAGCCATGGATATAGCACTATGGGTGGAATAGAATATGATGATGGGGGTTGTGTGGAGAAGACAAAAAAAGGAGAAAGTCTCACATTGACGCGGCTAATCAACGGGCTAGGGAGATGCCCATCGATTGATGTCAATGCAAGGAGTAGGGATTGCCATGCAACGGATGCACTAGAGCTATAAATGTATGAAAGCTCAACAAAAGAAACTAAGTGGGTGTGCATCCAACTTGCTGCTCACGAAGACCTAGGGCATTTGAGGAAGCCCATTGTTGGAATATACAAGTGATGAGGAGCGAACCTCGAGACGAGGGTCGATCCGTTGTTGGCCCGATATTTCACGGCACAAACCTCCATCGCAGCATGAACAAGTCGCGGGTTTACGAAGATGTTCGCAAATCCCATGGAAACAACACGCCAACCCCTCAATCCGAAGGAATAATGTGGACGAACCGTATAGGCTCAGCTTGTAATCCCCTATGCGTCGTGTCCCAGGAACTCACATGCCAGTAGAGATTTTGACAAGAATTCTCTAAACTCGATAATGGCCGACGTCCGAATAACACACATGTGTCTAATTCATCTCAAAATAACCTAAGCCTCCATGATGTATTGATTTGGCCTTATATATATGGCCGCACACCCTAACCTATCTTGGAAATCAAGCAACGTGTTATGGCTAGCTAGATGGAAATAAACTAATCTGGACTCTATCTGATCGATATTGCCTTTTACATCTCGGCAAATATCTAAACTACCAAAAAGACGTAAATCATAAATATGATGGATTCTGAACGTACGGTGCGTGAGCCATCTTTTTCTCTGTAGGCTTGCTCCTTCTGGTGGGCCCCAGCCTAATGCACATAAGCAAAGGAAATCCCATGATCTGGCCAGCCTAATTGTATCGTTAATATTTTCCTTATGAGGTAACAACAGAAATAGAAAATCAATATGCACTGCCACTTCTTTAAACCAGCACGGACGCTGTATATCCGGATTATCTCCTTTCTTTTCTGGCTCAAAGGTACTAGCGTACAGGTCGCCTCCTACATGCACACACATGCACCTCTCCTTAGACCATGCATGCACGTTGAACATCCCTTCTTTCTTATGCGAGTGCATCTCCGTCAAGGACATGGTATGCATGCACGGACCTTCAACTAAAGCAACCTTTTCTTCCATCTTTTCCTGATGCGCGGCAAATACAATTATATTATTTTCTTGAGCAACAGTAACAATAGTAATATAAGAGAGACTCGTGGCCGTATCATCCTCCCTCCCTTGAAGCGAAACCGTCCTCGGTTTCGAATCAGACTTTATAGAAGCAACATGGTCTACAGATTGTACATCCGCTGGAAAAAAATTAGCAGCTTCGGCTTCCTTCTTTGCTTCTACTTGCCGCTTCATCCTCTGCAGTCGTTCTTTCCTCCAATTCTTGAACAACATCTTTTCCGGAACCATGAGAACATATTTTGGATCCCGTTCGATAGTGTACATGTTGGTGAGATAGTCATGCATAGCCTTGTTTTTCTTGTACCATGGCTCGCCCAACAGCATATGACATGAAATCATCGTCAACGGAATTACATCGCACAAAACCTCACAAAAAATTTGCCAACTGAAAACAGTACCATAGTTTGGTGCGTGATGTCGACTTTGTCGTAGCACCCCCTTAGTGAGTACGGTCGTGGATGTGGTGTCGTCGATAGTTGCAACTTCTCCACCATGTCGATGCCGACCGCGTTAATCGAATTGTCGTGGTCGATCGTCGTGGCACAAACTTTCTCTCCCACTTTACAATAGGCGTGGTAAGTTCAGTGCCATAGCCTTTCTCCTCCAACAAAAAATCGCCAGATAGCTTCCAATAGCTCCTTAGTGTCGACACGCCAGCCGTCCCCTCCGAAGTGCCATGAGAAACACCGAGCTCTGATACCACTTTATGAGGAGCGAACCTCGATGCGAGGGTCGTTCCTTTGTTGGCCCGATCTTTCACGGCACTAAACTCCATCGCAGTAAGAACAAGTCGCGGGTTTACGAAGATGTTCGCAAATCCCACGGAAACAACACGTCAACCCCTCAATCCGAAGGAATAACATGGACGAACCATATAGGCTCATCTTGTAATCCCCTACGCTTCGCATCCCAGGAACTCACACGCCAGTAGAAATTTTGACAAGAATTCTCTAATCTCGATAATGGCCGACGGCCGAAAAACACACACGTGTCTAATTCATCTCAAAATAACCTAAGCCTCCATGACGTATTGATTTGGCCTTATATATATGGCCGCACACCCTAACCTATCTTGGAAATCAAGCAACGTGTTATGGCTAGCTAGATGGAAATAAACTAATCTGGACTCTATCTGATCGATATTGCCTTTTACATCTCGGCAAATATCTAAACTACCAAAAAGATGTAAATCATAAATATGATGGATTCTGAACGTAGGGTGCGTGAGCCATCTTTTTCTCTATAGGCTTGCTCCTTCTGGTGGGCCCCAGCCTAATGCACCTAAGCAAAGGAAATCCCATGATCTGGACAGCCTGATTGTATCGTTAGTATTTTCCTTACGAGGTAAGAACAAAAATAGAAAATCAATATGCACTGCCACTTCTTTAAACCAGCACGGACGCTGTATATCCGGATTATCTCCTTTCTTTTCTGGCTCAAAGGTACTAGCGTACAGGTCGACTCCTACATGCACGCACATGCACCTCTCCTTAGACCATGCATGCACGTTAAACATCCCTTCTTTCTTATGCGAGTGCATCTCCATCAAGGACATGGTATGCATGCACGTACCTTCAACTAAAGCAACCTTTTCTTCCATCTTTTCCTGATGCGCGCCAACAACAATTATATTATTTTCTTGAGCAACAGTAACAATAGTAATATCAGAGAGACTCGTGGCCGTATCAACAAGCCAAGTTCTATAATGAAAAATTCCCACTAGTATATGAAAGTAACAAAACAAGAGACTCTCTATCATAAAGATCATGGTGCTACTTTGAAGCACAAGTGTGGAAAAAGGATAGTAGCATTGTCCCTCTCTTTTTTTGGGCCTTTTATTTATCCGACCTTTCTCTTTTTTTTTATTTGGGACAATGCTCTATTAATAATGATCATCACACTTCTATTTATTTACAACTCGATACTAGAACAAGATATGACTCTATATGAATGCCTCCGGCGGTGTACCGGGATGAGCAATGAATCAAGAGTGACATGTATGAAATAATATGCATGGTGGCTTTGCCACAAATACGATGTCAACTACATGGTCATGCAAGGCAATATGACAATGATGAAGCGTGTCATAATAAACGGAACGGTGGAAAGTTGCATGGCAATATATCTCGGAATGGCTATGGAAATGCCATAATAGGTAGGTATGGTGGCTGTTTTGAGGAAGATATAAGGAGGTTTATGTGTGATAGAGTGTATCGTATCGCGGGGTTTGGATGCACTCGCGAAGTTTGCGCCAACTCTCAAGGTGAGAAAGGGCAATGCATGGTACCGAAGAGGCTAGCAATGATGGGAGGTTGAGAGCGCGTATAATCCATGGACTCAACATTAGTCATAAAGAACTCACATACTTATTGCAAAAATCTACAAGTCATCAAAAACCAAGCACTACGCGCATGCTCCTAGGGGGATAGATTGGTAGGAAAATACCATCGCTCGTCCCCAACCGCCACTCATAAGGATGACAATCAAAGAACACCTCATGTTTCAAATTTGTTACACAACGTTTACCATACGTGCATGCTACGGGACTTCCAAACTTCAACAGAAGTATTTCTCAAATTCACAACTACTCAACTAGCACAACTTTAATATCACTACCTCCATATCTCAAAACAATCATCAAGCATCAAACTTCTCTTAGTATTCAACACACTTATATGAAAGTTTTTACTAATCTTGGATGCCTATCATATTAGGATTAATTTTATAACCAAAGCAAATTACCATGTTGTTCTAAAGGACTCTCAAAATAATGTAAGTGAAGCATGAGAGATCAAATATTTCTATAAAATAAAACCACCGCCATGCTCTACAAGTTATAAGTGACGCACTAGAGCAAAACTATATAGCTCAAAAGATATAAGTGAAGCACATAGAGTATTCTAATAAATTCTGAATCATGTGTATCTCTCTCAAAAGGTGTATTCAGCAAGGATGATTGTGGTAAACTAAAAAGCAAAGACTCAAATCATACAAGACCCTCCAAGCAAAACACATATCATGTGGTGAATAAAAATATAGCTCCAAGTAAAGTTACCGATGGACGAAGACGAAAGAGGGGATGCCTTCCGGGGCATCCCCAAGCTTTGGCTTTTTGTTGTCCTTAGATTTACCTTGGGGTGCCTTGGGCATCCCCAAGCTTAGGCTCTCGCCACTCCTTGTTCCATAATCCATCAAATCTTTACCCAAAACTTGAAAACTTCACAACACAAAACTCAACAGAAAATCTCATGAGCTCCGTTAGCGAAAGAAAACAAAATACCACTTCAAGGTACTGTAATGAACTCATTCTTTATTTGTATTGGTGTTAAAACTAGAGTATTCCAACTTCTCTATGGTTCATAAACTCCGATACTAGCCACAAATTCATCAAAATAAGCAAACAACACATGAAAAACAGAATATGTCAAAAACAGAACAGTCTGTAGTAATCTGTATCTAACGCAAACTTCTGTAACTCAGAAACATCTACCAAAATAGTAAGACCTCGTTAATTTTTTTACTGATCTACTGCAATTGGAATCAGTATTTTATCACGTTCTGGTGATTTTTAACATTTGTTTTCGTGAACAGAAAGTTTCTGACTTTTTCAGCAAGATCAAATAACTATCATCCAAGAAGATCTATAGGTTTTACTGGGCACAAACAATAATTAAAACATAAAAACAAATATAACCAGAGGCTAGATCAAATATTTATTCCTAAACAGGAGCAAAAAGCAAAAAACTAAAATAAAATTGGGTAGCCTCGCAACAAGCGCTATCGTTTAACGCCCCTAGCTAGGCATAAAAGCAAGGATAGATCTAAGTATTACCATCTTTGGCATGCAATCCATAAGTGGCTCTCATAATAGATTCATAAGGTAATTTAATCTTCTTTCTAGGAAAGTGTTCCATGCCTTTCCTTAACGGAAATTGGAATCTAATATTCCCTTCCTTCATATCAATAATAGCGCCAATCGTTCTAAGGAAAGGTCTACCAAGAATAATAGGACATGAAGGATTGCAATCTATATCAAGAACAATAAAATCTACGGGCACATAGTTCCTATTTGCAATAATAAGAACATCATTAATTCTTCCCATAGGTTTCTTGATAGTGGAATCCGCGAGATGCAAGTTTAGAGAGCAATCATCAAATTCACGGAAACCTAGCAAATCACACAAAGTTTTAGGAATCGTGGAAACACTAGCACTCAAATCACACAAAGCATAGCATTCATGATCTTTAATTTTAATTTTAATAGTAGGTTCCCACTCATCATAAAATTTTGTAGGGATAGAAACTTACAACTCAAGTTTTTCTTCATAAGATTGCATTAAAGCATCAACGATGTGTTTAGTAAAAGCTTTATTTTGACTATAAGCATGAGGAGAATTTAGCACGGATTGCAACAAGGAAATACAATCTATTAAAGAGAAATTATCATAATTAAATTCCTTGAAATCCAAAATAGTGGGTTCATTGATATCTAAAGTTTTGACCTCTTCAATCCTACTTTTACCAATTTTTGCATCAAGATCTAAAAACTCCAAATTTTTGGGACGCCTTCTAACTAAAGTTGACTCATCTCCAGTCCCATCATTATCAAGATTCTTATTGCAAAACAAAGATTTAATAGGAGACACATCAATAACTTTTAGATCTTCTTCTTTATTCTCATAAAAACTAGAAGAACACGCCTTTACAAATCAATCTTTCTTAGCACGCATCCTAGCGGTTCTTTCTTTGCACTCATCAATGGAAATTCTAATGGCTTTGAGAGACTCATTGATATCATGCTTAGGTGGTATAGATCTAATTTTCAAATAATCAACATCAAGAGAAATTCTATCCACGTTCCTAGCCAATTCATCAACCTTAAGCAATTTTTCTTCAAGCAAAGCATTGAAATTCTTTTGTGAATTCATAAACTCTTTAACACTAGTCCCAAAATCAGAGGGCATGTTATTAAAATTTCCATAAGAGTTGTTGTACGGATTACCATAATTATTAGAGGAATTATTAGGGAACAGCCTAGGATTAAAGTTTCCTCTATACGCATTGTTACCAAAATTATTCCTACCAACGAAATTCACATCCATAGATTCATTATTATTCTCAATCAAAGTAGACAAAGGCATATCATTAGGATCAGAAGAAACACTCTTATGAGCAAACAATTTCATAAGTTCATCCATCTTTTCACTCAAAACATTAATTTCTTCTATCGCATGCACTTTTTTACTAGTAGATCTTTCAGTGTGCCATTGAGAATAATTAACCATAATATTGTTTAGGAGTTTGGTAGCTTCTCCTAAAGTGATTTCCATAAAAGTGCCTCCTGTGGCTGAATCTAAAAGATTTCCAGAAGCAAAATTCAATCCGGCATCAATTTTTTGTATAATCATACACAAATTCAAACCATGAGTAGGGCAATTATGTGTCATTAATTTCATCCTCTCCCAAGCTTGTGCAACATGTTCATGATCAAGTTGCTTAAAATTCATAATATTGTTTCTAAGAGAGATAATCTTAGTGGGAGGAAAATACTTAGAGATAAAATCATCTTTGTACTTATTCCAAGAATCAATACTATTTTTAGGCAAAGACGAAAACCAAGTTTTAGCGCGATCTCTAAGTGAAAACGGGAATAGTTTCAACTTAACAATATCATTGTCCACATATTTCTTCTTTTGCATATCACACAAATCAACAAAGCTATTTAGATGGGTAGCGGCATCTTCACTAGGAAGGCCGGCGAATTGATCTTTCATAATGAGATTCAACAAAGCAGCATTAATTTCACAAGATTCAGCATCGGTAAGAGGAGCAATCGGAGTGCTAAAAAAATCATTGTTGTTGGTATTGGTAAAGTCACACAATTTAGTATTATCTTGAGCCATCGTGACAAGCAAGCAATCCAACACGCGAGCAAACAAGAAGCAAGCGAAAAAGAGGCAAACAGAAAAGAGGGCGAATAAAACGGCAAGGGTGAAGTGGGGGAGAGGAAAACGAGAGGCAAATGGAAAATAATGTAATGCGAGGGATAAGAGTTTGTGAGGGGTACTTGGTATGTCTTGACTTGTCTGTAGACTCCCCGGCAACGGCGCCATAAATCCTTCTTGCTACCTCTGGAGCACTGCGTTGGTTTTCCCTTGAAGAGGAAAGGGTGATGCAGCAAGGTAGCGTAAGTATTTCCCTCAGCTTTGAGAACCAAGGTATCAATCCAGTAGGAGGCCACACGCAAGTCCCACGCACCTACACAAACAAATAAGAACCTTGCAACCAACGCGATAAAGGGGTTGTCAATCCTTTCACGGCCACTTGCAAAAGCGAGATCTGATAGAGATGATAAGATAATATTTTTGGTATTTTTATGATAAAGAGTAAAAGTAAAGATTGCAAATTAAAATAAACGGCGATAGAAATAACTAGTTGAGGAGAGATTAATATGATGGAAAATAGACCCGTGGGCCATAGGTTTCACTAGTGGCTTCTCTCAAGAGCATAAGTATTATGATGGGTGAACAAATTACTATCGAGCAATTGATAGAAAAGTGCATAATTATGAGAATATCTAGGTATGATCATGTATATAGGCATCATCCATGACAAGTAGACCGACTCCTGCCTGCATCTACTACTATTACTCGACAAATCGACCGCTATCCAGCATGCATCTAGAGTATTAAGTTCATAAGAACGGAGTAACTTTTTAAGCAAGATGACATGATGTAGAGGGATAAACTCAAGCAATATGATATAAACCCCATCTTTTTATCCTCGATGGCAACAATACAATACATGTCGTTTCCCCTACTGTCACTGGGATCGAGCACCGCAAGATTGAACCCAAAGCTAAGCACTTCTCCCATTGGAAGAAAAATCAATCTAGGAGTCCAAACCAAATTGATAATTCGAAGAGACTTGCAAAGATAACCAATCATACATAAAAGATTCATAGGAGATTCAAATATTGTTCATAGATAATCTTGATCATAAACCCACAATTCATCGGATCTCGACAAACACACTGCAAAAAGAGTTACATCGAATAGATCTCCAAGAAGATCGAGGAGAACTTTGTATTGAGATCGAAAGAGAGAGAAGAAGCCATCTAGCTAATAACTATGGACCCGAAGGTCCGAGGTAAACTACTCACACATCATCGGAGAGGCTATGGTGTTGATCTAGAAGCCCTCCATGATCGATGCCCCCTCCGGTGGAGCGCCGGAAAAGGCCCCAAGATGGGATCTCACGGGTACAGAGAGTTGCGGCGGTGGAAATAGGTTTTCGTGGTGCTCCTGGATTGTTTCGGCGTACGTAGGTATACATAGGAGGAAGAAGTAGGTCGGTGGAGACACGAGGGGCCCATGAGGGTGGAGGGCACGCCCAGGGGGTAGGCACACCCCCTGCCTCGTGGCCTCCTCGTTGATTGCTTGACGTCCACTCCAAGTCCTCTGGATCACGTTCCAAAAATCACGCTCCCGAAGGTTTCATTCCGTTTGGACTCCGTTTGATATTCCTTTTGTGCGGAACACTGAAATAGGCAAAAAAACAACAATTTGCACTGGGCCTTGGGTTAATAGGTTAGTCCCAAAAATAATATAAAAGTGTATAATAAAGCCCATTAAACATCCAAAACAGAATATAAAATAGCATGGAGCAATCAAAAATTATAGGTACGTTGGAGACGTATCACGAGGCCACTAATATGATTCCTTGTTGTGATTAGCTAGCTAGGTCTCCATTTGCCACTAATATATCCATCTGTCATGTTTGTATATTAATTGCCATGTTGTAATATTTGTAGAAACTATGGAGCACCAAGACTTGGAAGCAGAACAGGTGTTGGGGCACATAATCCTTGGTGGAGGTGATGTCTTGTCGTATCTCAACAACACCGATGGTCTGGAAGGAGAG
The DNA here is from genome assembly GCF_018294505.1 of Triticum aestivum. Classification (NCBI taxonomy): domain Eukaryota; kingdom Viridiplantae; phylum Streptophyta; class Magnoliopsida; order Poales; family Poaceae; genus Triticum; species Triticum aestivum. Next base: position 367,215,698 of record NC_057808.1, on the reverse strand, counting down.
GGTGAAGCAGGCTACGGTGATCGAACAATGGAGGAGGAAGGACATGATTATGATGGCTCCGATGACCGAATGCCAGTGGAAGAAGGAGACCGTGATGATGGCTCCGGTGACCGAATGGAGTCCGACCAGGTATATATATTAATTGAGCCTGTGCTGACTAGCTAATTGATGCAATAACTGTTTTGGTATGTAGACATATTAACTATTTTCTTTCGTATTTTCTAGCCCTCCGGATTGAGCCAAACTTCGGTAACGAGACGAGGCCCAAAGAAAAAGTTGCGCCAGGATGAAAGGTTCACGATCACAGCAATCGCGCGCGATGGCCAACCGATTGAACCCATCCGGACCTAGGAAGCATTTTCTGCTTAGTGTAGGGTTCTTGTTAGGGACATGATCCCGATCAGCATCCACCAATGGTATAAGCCTAAGAACAAAGACCCCGAGGTGTCTTATGTCAACGATAGGCAAAAAGATGATCTTTGGACCGCGCTGAAGGCAAATTTCACCCTACCGCCAGAGGAGGATCCTGAGAAGCCTGTTATAGAGCCATTGGTCAAGGCTCATGCTCTTAAGAAGATGGCAGATCTATTCAGGAGGTGGAAAAATGAGTTGAAATCAACGTTTGTCGACAAAGACAAGACTCCACAATTCACCGGGCGATTTGAGAAGATAAGAGATCACTGGGACGCATTTGTGGCCCACAAGACATCGGAGAAGAGTAAGAAGATGTCAGCAACAAACAAGAAAAATGCTGCAAAGAAGGAGCTTCACCATCGCACGGGGTCAAGTGGCTACCTCAAAGCCTGGCGGTTGTGGGACAAGGCTGAGAATGACCTGCTTGATAAAGGGGTCGAACCACAGACATTAAACTGGCCAGACCGTTCAAGGACTTGCTTCTTCGGGGTTGGGGAACCTTGGACCCTGAAACAGGGAAGTGCGTTTGGACGAACCAACAACTGGAAATACCCGTCACGAGGCTTCAGCAGTATATCGACGTAGTGCAGCAAGGGACGTTCGTTCCCGACAGAGAGAACGACGAGCTCACACAGGCCCTCGGGAATCCTGAGCACCCTAGACAGACACAAGGCACGCCAGGCTCCGTTTCGTGGAAGGCTGCGTTTCCCGACGCAGGCGGTTACAAAGGTCGGGGGTGGAAGAGGAAAGTGGAGCAGAGCCAACTGAAGAAGCTGCACGCAAGGGTACAAGCGCTAGAGGAGCAAGCAGTTTACAGCAAGCGACCTGCCGAAGCTACCCCATAAGCTACCTCGGCATCTCAGCAGAGAAGCAGCGTGGCTTCCACCGAGGTTCTTCAGGAGCCTGACTTCACGGCTCCCAGCTACCCCGTGGATGTCATCATGGAGTCTCAAGATTGCCACCTTATGACGCGATGGCAGCACCTCAAAGTCAAGGCGGCTGTCGGCTCTGTTGCACCTCCTGAACTCGACACGACTTTTCGCTGCCGGCCGATTCCACAAGGCTATGCCATTGTGATGGTTAATGAAATAACGGAGGGATTTGAGGAGCTCGAGCTTGACCACCCTACCGGTGAAGGGGAGACTTAGCTGGGTCTTGCTCTGAAGACTCCATGTCTATGGCGGAAGGAGCTCATAAACCTTCCGAACTGGACGCCTCCGCCTCCTCCGGCGAGTTAGGGCACTCCGCCTCCTCCTCCGGCGAGTGACAAGGGCACTCCACCTGCTTCTCCACCTGCTCCGGCGCATGGCGGCACTCCGCCTGCGCCGGCGTGTCCGAGCAGCCCACCTCCTCCTCCGCCTCGTCAGCAAGGGTGGAAGAGAGCCGCCGCTCCAGCTACTCCGGCGCGTCGTAGCACTCCGCCTCCTTCTCCGCCTCGTAAGCAGTAAAGGAAGACAGCCGCCGCCGCTCCGGCATCTAGCAGTACAGCCAGGCAAGGCGGGAGGCAATACAGATTCGGTCCATCTCTCAAGCCTCTAGAGAAGTTACCGTACGAGTGGCCGAGGACGAAAATGCAAAGATCTGTAAAGCCCATGTGAAGGACTTCTTTGAAAGGTGAAGAGCTATGAAACATCCACCTCCGGAGGAGAAGATAGATCCGATGAAAATGAAGCGCACTTTGGATGCCCTGAGGCGACCACCACCGCCTCCTCCGGATGACAACCATGTCCGCGCTCTTAAAAAGGCAGTGCAAGAAGCGCGCCGATCAGGAACCACTTCAATTGACAAAAGGTTAGAAGAAGGAACAAGAAGTGGGAAAAAATTCCCCAGCTCGGCGAACAGGCGAAACAATCGTGCCCCCCACTGAAGGTGTCAAGCGGTATCGTGGCTAATCATCCGGGGATGGTGCCCGGTACCAATATTGTAGATTACCTGCCCGACGAAGCACTTTTTGAGATGGTAGAGGTGGATGAACACAAATACCCGTACGGGAAGCCTCTCGTCGAACCTGGTCATCCTCCTCTAACAACGATGATGCGAAGATTCCATAAGTGGTACATGGACACCTGCAAGTCTGGGAAGGATACTTTGACGCTGAGAGTTAAAGAGGAGCACGACCTCGTTGTAACTGATCTGTTGTCTGTTCCATGTGAGGAGTTCTTCCAGTTTTTCAATCAAAAGGACCTCGATAAAATAATCGTCACTTGCTACTGTCTGTAAGTACTACTTCTCTAATTAAGTCTCTATATATAGCTCAGCTCTTTCATTGCATATATATATAATTATCCTCACTATATTATGCAGATTGAAGATCATCGAATGCAAGAATAGACAAATCTATGATATTGGGTTCATTAACACAAATCTCGTAGATGATTGGACGGTTCAATTTGATCCCAAAGAAGCCGAGGACAACTTGCTAAAATTGTTGCTTAAAAATCAAAACGAAGATAAAATACTCTTTCCTGACAACTTCAAGTGAGTGTTACTGTCTTGTGCATATTCAGTTTCCCTTATTACTCGAGGTTATAGTAATATAATTGATGATTTATGCATGCGTGCGCAGCTTCCACTTTATTCTCCTAGAGACTAAGCTTGAGCAAGGACTAGTAACCATCTTCGACTCAAGACAAAAAGATCCCAAGGACTATGCGGACATGACTGAAATGCTCGAGAAGTAAGTTCAATCGATCATTATCGCACCATATCGACAACTTTGTTCATTTCCTGATATCAAGTGTTAATTATTTTCTTTGTCTTGCAGGGCTTGGAAACAGTTCACCGCAGAAGCTCCGGGACTGGCGGTTGAGCTGTGATGGACACACCCGAAAGTAAGTACTACTAGCTAGTTCCGCGCATCTCCCATTGGTTCTAGCTAGTTTCATCAATACCATTTATAATGCTTGATTATCTGTTTGATTGACCTCTCACTAAAAAAAAATACACTTCCGTGATGATACGTGTTTGTCACAGTAGGTCACGTTTTCTGTCATGCATATACATCCATGACAAATTTATGACAGAATCAAGATAGTCATACCTGTGCTATCGTAGAAGTGTTCCATGACATTACCAAAATTATCATCACGGAAGTGTCCACTTCCATGACGATAAATCGCGCGTCATAGAAGTGCTTTCGTCAAGGGTGACCAACACGTGGCATCCACCGTAACGGAACGCCGTTAAGCTATCGGGTCCGGTTTTGGATCCGATAACCTGTTAACAGCCCGGACCAATGGGGATTTTCCACGTGTAAAATCATCATTGGCTGGAGGAAACACATGTCAGCTCACCGTTGGGACAGACGTCATCCACTCATTGGACCCAAAGCGCCTATGATACGTCGACACGTGCCACGGCCCAACAGAAGCCCATTCCTGTGAAAAGTCCGGCCCGTTTGACTTGGTCAAAAGGTGGCAGGCCGGCCCACGGCAAGCCTGTTAACGACCTGTTCGCATATAGCCCATTTACAGCCCGCTAACCCAGGGCCCGTTTATGGCCTATCCGAATTAGGCCCAGTAGCGTCATCTGGGCCGTCCAATATAATTCCAGCCCGTTTTTACTTCCGGCCCATGTATGGCCCATGAAGTCTTTTGGCCTATATGAGGCCCTTAGTAACCCTCGGCCCATTAATGGCCCGTGGTAAAACTGGCCCCTAATGAACAGTGTATCACTTTATACCCATTAACGGCCCATTATTCCGTTGGGCCGTTTCTAGCCCATGTTATCTATCGGCCTTCTTAGGGCCCATTTATTCTTGGGCTCATTTCCAGCATTCGTTTACTTTCGGCCTGTTACTGTCATTTTCTGCTTGTGGGCCAAATACAGCCCGTGGTTACAGTCGGCCCGTTTGTGGCCCGTTAATACGTTGGGCTATTTTCATAGCGTCATCAAATACGACCTATTAACGACGGCCCATTATGGTTGGCCCATGAATGGACGATTTCAACTCTAGCCCATTTACGGCCATAATGTGGTCTGTTATTGGCCCATGTTTGGCCAACCGATCATACGGCCCGTAGAAGGCCCATTGATGATACGGCCCGTAGAAGGCCCATTGTGTCTACGCCCCGTAGAAGGCCCATTGTGTCTACGCCCCATAGAAGGCCCATTGTTTCTATGGCCCTTAGAAGGCCCATTGTTTCTACGGCCCGTAGGAGTCCCACGTTAACTACAGTAAATATGTAGCCCATTGTTAATGTGGCCTAGTTTTAAAAAATAGGTTATTACGGCCACTAGCAAACCGCAGAAAAAGAACTACACTGACTACAAGAAAACAAATAAACAAGACAACGGAAATAAATAAGCAAGCAACTTACGCTAGGCTATCACGGCTATTACACATATTACATCCACTGGGCATCAAAGTTCGCCACAAGTGCAAATATAGGGAACAAAGCAGCATATAAACGCCATAGCAAAACAAGTCCAGAACTGAAACCACTTCAGAAGAGCTCAAGAAACAATATCGTCGGTACCCATAATGCTGGCAAGATGCTTAGCAAGCTTATTAACTTTCTCTTGTTTGGCACTTAAATCCTCCAGCATTTGCTGTTGCACCAGAAAGTATGCATCTGAATTCTGCAGGGACTTCCTCAGTCCTTCGGCTTCCTATCGCATAACATCTGATCGATGTCTTTCAACTTGAAGTTGAGACTCAAGAAGCCGAACTGATTCAGGCAGCGAGTATGAAGAGCTGGTGCCAACAGTAGTAGCCAGTAATTCGAACACTACATCAAGACATGACTTTGGGGTTGTCTCAGTGTCTTCAATATAGTTTTTATTAGCTTTCTTGGAGAACAACAGGGATGTCTCACTATCTTGAACCTGATCTGCATTACTTCCTTTACCATTGCATAACGGGGTACTCTTCTCCAATATTTTATCCGCGTTCTAAAGGAGAAACAAACAAACACATCACAGGTTTACAATGTAGTATATGAAACTCATTTTGGTAAACCAGTTCAGTAGTAAGGTGGACAGGGTAACAGCATGAAACAAACATATATCTATGTAGTATGGTCACTGTATGGTCTATATCATTCTAGTTTATGTTGCCAAATCAAGATAGATACAGTTCAAATCATATCTATTTAAGACAAAGCAGCATAGACATAATATAAGTGTGGGAAACTACACAGCAATAATAACACTTGTAATGTGCATGGCATGAGAATATAACTGTTTATTCAATTGAAACTGAAATCAACATAGAGCAAGTTACAACAGCAAACACGTTAAAGAAACAGGTTTAAACATACCTGTTGCGCAATTGGAGTTTCAATTGCATCCTTCAAATTTGAAATTAGTTGGTATGAGTAAATATAGTGATGCAAGAGCAAAGTAGTATGAACCATAGCTACGGAACCTGACCTGAGAACAATTCTTCTTCTGCTTTAAGCGTTGACTTGGGGTTCGGAGTGGTGGTCCTCGTGCTTTGGGCACTGCAGTTGCCTTACTAACTGCTTGTGTTTGGGTGCTCTGTGGTGGAGACGGTGCTGTGTCAACGGGAACTGGGTTACTATCTGCTGGGGTTGGGGTTAGAAGGGGTGTAGCTGGTTCTCTGTCCAACTGGGTAGGGGTACAATCTGCGTGAGTCTGGGTTATGTGTGGTGGGGCTGGTTCTTGGGCAAGTACAACCGTGGTTCTATCTCCATCGACACGTAGTACGATCTTTTCTGAAGACCGTGTTTTTACTCCCACAAATACTGCCATCACCCCCTCCAATTGAAATGGCTGATAAACAAGAAAGTAATTGAATGTACAGACATTGTAAGATAGGCAGGTGTAATGGATAGTAGGGAAGAAAACAGGGCATGAAATAATTCACATTTATGTTGTCTAACCAAATAGAATAGCAGGACATAATTACAAATATATGATGGCTAATTAAACAGGATAGCATGACACAATTTCACATGTATGATGGCAAACTAAACAGGATAGAATGACATACTTCAAAATATGACGGCTATGTAAACAGGATGACATGATATAACTATACGATGTGTCTATTAAAGTGGTTGGCATGCCATAAATCACAAACATGCCGTCGATGGAAACATGATGGCATGATATAATTCACGGATAGAATGACATAATTCAAAATATGATGACTATGTGAACAGGATGAGATGATATAACTATATTATGTCTTTAGAAAATGGGTTGGTGTCACAGCCCTAGAATTTGATTGCAATTAGTTTCATAAGCATCCATGCATCATGTCTATATTTGTTTGAAATTTGAAATGGGGATGACAAACCCTAGCACCAAATGAAATGCAATTAGGATCAAAATAAAAATATTTTCAATGAACCCAGAATGCCCTTTAGAAAAGTTCATTATTTTTGATAAAGGTGAAAACCTCTACCAAAACTGATGCACATATTTTTAGGCCATTCTGGATTTTTGAATTAACTCACATTGTATTTGAATTGGGGCCTTTAAATACTATAAATATTTTTAAATGCTCCAACAATTTTGGAATTAGTTAAGGGCCTCTGGAATAATTCATTTAGTGCCCATAACTATCTTCAGAATTTTTAAAAGTGATTTGGTTTGAAAACCAAATTAAAACAAATTTGCATAAATAGAAAATAAAACGGAAATAGAAAAGCAGAGAGAGAGAGAGTTACCTTGGCCCATGACTGTAGCAGCCCACTGGGCCATGCCAGTCGTCTCCCTCCTTGGACAGTAGGACAGATGCGTGTGCCTCGCGCAAGCACGCTACCCCGGCCACCTCTTGCTTGCCGCCTCCCTCTGGACCCCCCGGACGACGCCACGCACGCTGCGTGCCCAACCCTCTCACCCTCGCCCACTTTCCCCTCTCTCCCGCAAGAACACGAGCTCGACCGAGCCAGCTCGCCAACACCGATCGCCGTACCCATGGCCACCGGCCACCCCTTTCCCTAAAAGCCAGCCCAAAAGCTCCGCCTCACTGTGCTGTTTCGCCTCACCGACTGAAGGGACTCCGGGAGATTGACAGCATCGCCAGGCTCGCCGTCTTCGCCGCCTACTGCCGCACCTCGCCGTCGTCGATTCACGGGCTCCAGTGCGTCCCCGAGCCAACCGACCTACCCAACTGACTCGCGGTGAGCCCCTGAGCGTCTCCCCTCTCCCCTTTTGCTCGCTCCTGTGCCGTAGCGCCGTTCCCCGCCGTGACCGAAGCCGCCGTCCGCCGTAGCTGTTGTTCCTGCAGCGACCGTGCTTCTCCGCTCGGACCCGCGCACCCCCCGAGGCTCCTGGAGCAACCAGGAGGCCAACGCCTCCCCTAGCCGGCTTCCTTGCGAGCTGCGGCCCCGCAGCCGCAGACCTCCGAACTCCAGCGCCACACCGCCATTACAGGCCGCCCCAGCGCACCATGCAGCCACCACCGCTTGCGCCACACCGCCAACTCTCCGTAGCCGCAAACCGCGCACGAAATGGTGCTCTGTAGCGTCGTCCCGAGCAATGCCGGTGAGCCACCGCCGTAGGATCTGGTCGTCGACAGCTAACCACCGTTCTGGATGACGTGGCACTTAATTAGGAGCTAATCACCCGGTTAACTAATCTAGTGACAGTGACAGTGGGCCCAGCCCGGCTAAATATCTTGTTAGTTTTTAAACTAATCATAATTAGTCACTTTGACACTTACCTGCGGGTCCCACGGTCAGGTTTGACCTGGACCGGGTCTGTTGACCGCTGATGTCATCCTGACATCATGCTGACGCTGTTACTATCTTCTGGAATTAGAATAAATCAGAAAAGGATTTATGAATTTCAGAAAATACTTCAAACTTCTAAAAATCATAGAAATGAATATATAACTCAGAATGAAATAAATTATATATGAAAAATTATCAGAAAAATCCAGTCTATCCATTTATGCTGTTTTCATGCATGACAAAGCAACTTAAACTTGCTGTATAGATCAAAACATGATAATGCACATTATAAATTCATAACTTGAGTTTGAATTTGAACCCTTGGTTCAAATTAGCTCAAACCCTTCTGTTTTTAGTTGCATTATCTCAAATCACATCATATTGCCATGTCATGTTCATGCATCATATTGTTGCATTGCATTGATTGTGTTTCTTCTCTGTTGCCGATGTTTGTCCCCTCTTAGTGGACGTAGTCCCGACGATGAGTTCTATGACACCGATGAAGAGCTATGCTATCTTCGAAAGTGTCAGGCAAGCAAAACCCCCTTGTTCATTCCGATACAATCCCACTCTCTCGCTCCTGCTCTCTTTTACTGCATTAGGACAACAACGATTCAACTGTTACATGCTGCGGTAGTTGAACCCCTTTCCTCTGCATGACCTGTCATTGGCACAGTAAATAGATGAAACCCACTAGCATGAGTAGGAGTTGTTTGAGCCCTGATGTGCCTACTCATTCATGCTTGTTGTCATGCCTGCTACTGCTTAGAGTTGAGTCAGGTCTGATTCATCGGGGATGAATTGGAATGTGGTGAACATGTCCTACTGTTGAGAGCTAAGTGTGTGAACACGATTTGGCAAAGGTAGCGGTGAGAGGCCATGTAGGAGTACATGGTGGGTTGTCTCATTGCAGCCGACCTCAGGAACTGAGTTCTGTGTTTGTGATCCATGAACAGCTACTACCACGCATTGGAATGCTTAAGTGCCCCTCTCGACTTATTAATCGCCTAGATCTCTGTCCAGGAGTTGCAACTAGTTTCTGGTGTTTGTAGGATATGTGTTGGGGGCCGTGCGTAGCGCTGACCCTAGGGGTGGGCTATGTTGCGGTAAAGACATGAGGCACGGTGTACCGGAACGCCCGTTTGGTGCCTCGGGAACCCTGCTCTCATCGTTTGGGGCCGTGAGTGACATCCCGGCCGGATCTCCTTGCGGATGGAACCCGAATAGGCGATAAACCTGGACTAGAGACTTGTGTGGTTAGTCAGGTCGTGGCCGACTCCCTCACCAGGCTTCCGCTTGAAGGTTGCCGAGATACACGACGTGTACATGGTGGTAAGTGGCGAGAGCATGTGTGAAGAAGTACACCCCTGTAGGGTTAACATCATATATTCGAATAGCCGCGTCCGCGGTAAAGGACCTCTGGGTTGCCTATACAGTTCATAGACAAGTGAAGGTGGATACTCCAAAACCCGCAAGATAAGCGTGAGTGCTATGGATGGCCTTCTCGTAGGGATATAGGAGCGGATCCATAGTGGTGTATTGATATGGTGAATATGTGGACTCATGTGCACCACCTCAAAAGAGTTACTTGCAGTCATAGTTTAGGATAGCCACTGAGTCAAAGCTGGCTTGCTGCAGGCAAACTCCACCACCCCCTTTGTTGATACTGATGCATATGTAGCTAGTTCTGATGTAAGTCTTGCTGGGTACATTTGTACTCACATTTGCCTATTTTATGTTTTGCAGAGAGACGTCGGTCTCGCTAGTAGTTCCGCGTGGACTTTGACGTTTAGCTTGTTACCTCAGCTACGATCTTGTACCCTTGGGAGGGTCTTGTAGATAGTCAGGCTTCTCAGCCTTTTCATTTGTAGTTGTCTGTACTCAGACATGTTTATGCTTCTGCTCGATGCTTGTATGCTCTGTATGTTGGGTCATGAGACCATGATTGTAATATTTGGCTCCTCGGAGCCTAATGAATAAATACTTAAGTCGTAGAGTTATGTCGTGATGCCATGTTGTATTTACACATATCGAGCATATTGTGTGTATGATTGAAATGCTTGGTATGTGTGAGATCCGACAACCTAGTTGTTTATCCTTGGTAGCCTCTCTTATGGGGAAATGTAGTGTTGTGCTTCCATGAGCCATAGTAGTCCGCTACAGCCCGGTTCACCGGAGTCCTGCTAGCCCAGCACTATTGCTCCGGAACACTTGACTGGCCGGCATGTGATTCACTTTGTTCCTGTGTCTGTCCCTTCGGGGAAATGTCACGCGGTGACATCCGGAGTCCTGCCTAGCCTGCTACAGCCCGGTTCACCGTAGTCCTGTTAGCCCAGTGCTACAGCCCGGATTCGCACGCTGCTGATCGACATGCTCGATGTTGATTCATGTATGCCTATCCTCATAAGTTAGTGCCACTTTGGGTTCATGACTAGTCATGTCGGCCCGGGTTCTCTGTCATATGGATGCTAGCGACACTATCATATACGTGAGCGAAAAGGCGCAAAAGGTCCCGGGCCATGGTAAGGCGACACCCGTGGGAATACCGTGCGTGAGGCCGCAAAGTGATATGAGGTGTTACAGGCTAGATCGGTGTGACTTAGAATCGGGGTCCTGACAGTTGGCATGCCATAATTCAGATATATGCTGTCTATGTAAACACCATGGCATGATATAATTCAAATATATGATTTATATACTAAGGAAGTGAGCAGAGGGCAATCGCATATATGATGTGTCAACTAAGGAGATGGCATTCAATATCGTGTATATGATGTAAAAACTAAGCATTGCAATACAACATATGCATGATATGAGTAATATAACCCTGCCAAGTTTGAGCATACACCTCAGGGGGATAATAGGACTGGTCATCTGCCTCTGAATCCTCCTCTGAAGGGCTATCTGTAACCAGCAACATATCTGCTTCACCAGGTAGCATTGTCTGCTCTGAAGACCTTGTTTTCACTCCAGATTTCTCCATCACCAATTTAAATGGCTGATGCACAGGAAGAGCAGTTGAATATACAAACATTGTCGACAAAAGCAATGAGAAATACAAAAAAAGGACGACATGATACAATTCACATATATGACGCTTGTCTAAACAGCATGGCATTGCATAATTCACATATATAATGCCTTGCAACAAGATAGCATTGCATAATTCACATATATAATGTCTTGCAAAAAGATGGCATTGCATAATTCACATATATGGTAATTAGACACTAAACAGGTGGCATTCACACAAATCATGTCTAAACTAAGCAAATGACATAGCAATGCAAGATACCATACGCACGATATGAGCAACATAACCCTGCCAAGTTAGAGCATGCACCTCGGGGGGGGGATAGGACTAGTCATCTGTCTCTGAATCCTCCTCTGAGGAGCTATCCGTAACCAGCGAGATATGCGCTTCATCAGATAGCATAGTCTGCTCTGAAGACCTTGTTTTCACTCCAGAATTTTCCATCACCGTGTCAAATGGCTGATGCACACGAAGAGTAGTTGAATGTACTAACATTGTTGACAAATGTAATACGTAACGAAAAAAAGATGGCCTGATATAATTCACATATAAGAGGACTGGCTAAGCAAGATGGCATTGCAAAATTCACATATATGATGCCTAGCTAAACAAGATGGCATTGCATAATTCACATAAACGATGAATAAACTAAACAGATGGCATTCACACAAAGCATGTCTAAACTAAGCAGTTGAAATATTTGATGTATAAAGTAAGCAATGCAAGGCACCATATGCATGATATAACCAACATCAGCATGCCAAGTTAGAGCGAAGACCTCATGGGATAAATAGGAGTGGTCTTCTGCTTCTGAATCCCCCTCAGAACAGTTATCTTCCTCTTGATTATGATCCGAAATGGGTGGAGGGGGGCTGCCTTTGCGCCCACCATGGAGCGACGTCTGCATGAAATTTTATTGCCACACAAGGCTCGTCTCTTTTGCTCTACATGTTCAGTTCCGTTGTGTACAATAACTGACATGCATAGGAATAAAACATAGTGAGATTATGTAAGGAGTGCATGCACAAATCCAGAGTGATGGTAGCAAACTATGGATAGATCCAAAACCAATGATAGCAGGCAGATAATAGCTTTAGTTAAAAAATACAAATAATGGCTCCTTTAATGTTTGTTTGCACCCAACATGAAACTCATAGTAGACTCCCGAGATTAACCAGATAGTAGACAGATAGTACTTATTGCTGCCCTAATATGTACCCCACAACCATTTAAAAACTCAAGTTTCAGCATAAGTTTGGACCTGAGTCGGAGTCTAATAGGTGAACACGACGATAAAGTAGCATGTCATCATATTAAGCGATGCATAACGTAAGCAGATACGGAAGAGTGCGACCTCTCTTGCGGACCCGTGTAGTCCTCAAGGTCATCTGCTCAGTTGATGATGGTAATGCAGTTGTCGTGGCTGCCGGCGGCGGGGAAGAAGATCTGAGGCGGCGAAAGACAGTCTAGAGAGCGGGTCCCTGCTGTGGTGAACCCTTCCGTCGTTGGAGCAGCTGAGCTGGGGTGGAACACAGCACCGCAGGAGCAGGACAAACCACACAAGGTTTTCTTTGACACATATCTGTAACAGAAGTAATTGTGTAAGGGCTTGTTTGAATTTGAGGATTCTAACAATGTAGGGATAGGAAATAGACAGGAATAGGATAGGAATGCACGTGCAAAACAGAGAATTTAAAAACACAGGATTTCTGCCAATCTGGGTGTTTGGTTCACAAGAATTGGAAGATCACAGGATGCAAAGAAGCATGGTGAGATTAAGTCAAACCACAAGAAGTGTACAACCTCTTTGGCGAAGCCATGTCGATCTCAGCGTGATTGGCTTGGCCAGTGAGGATGCTCCGGCTGACTTGGCTGTCGGAGGAGGGGAAGAAGATCTTGGGCGTCTGGAGATGGAGCCCGAGGTACTGCTCCGCTGTGATGGAGGGTTTCGTCGTTGGAGCAGCTCCGGTGAGTTGTACGACGCCGAGGCTGAAGCAGGACAAGAGAGACAACAATAACCTGAGTGGAATTCTAATAGCATCTCCAATAGATGACGTAAAATACATAACCACAAAGTGCTAGATGTATACATCAGCCGCTCATCTTTGAACTTAACTGTCGAAACTGAATTTAACTGTTGAAACTGAACTTAACTGTCGAAACTGAATTTTGCTGTCAAAACTGAATTTTACTGTCGAAACTGAACGCACTAGAGGTGAGGCTACACATGAGTCGACTGACTTTTTCATCTCTGGTCAGTCGATTTTGCAGCCGTTGGATACGAAATCAAGGGCCTGCAGTTGATCTTCAACCTCCACCCCCCGAGCCGCCAGCCACCACCGGCCAAACAGCCGCCCTCGCCGCCCCGCCCGCCCCGAAAACACTCTGCACCGCCGGTCCGCCGCCGCCCCGGCCATCCCTCTAGGCCCCCCCGTGCCGAGCTTTTTCTCCGGCGATCCCCACGCCACCGCCCCACCACCACCGGCGACCACCGCCCCCACCCTGAACCCTAAGATAGATAGTGGGGTACTTCTCCGGCGAGCCCCCTCCCCGCTGCGGCTGGTTCTTCCTTAACTCCGGCGAGCCCCCCAACCCCTGAAAATCGACTAACCCAAAAGTCGATTCAGTCGACTGAAGTGTAGCTAAATCGGAGCAGCATCGCAAGCAAGAGCAAGAGCGAGAGCAAGAGCAAGAGCAAGAGCAGACCAGGCAGGGGACCGAGACCAAGAGCAGAGCAGTAGCGCGAGCAAGAGCTAAAGCAGCAGCAGCTCCTACTAATGTGGACGTCGCCGCCGAGGGAGCGATGCCATGGAGGAGTGGCCGGCGACGCTGCGGTGGATGGAGCCGCGCCGTGTCGGCTCGGGACCGAGCGCTGGCAGCACCGTGAGATCGAATCAAGAAGAAAATGCGGCGATTAGTGTACAACCTCTTTGGTGGCGCCGATTAGGCCGCAGCTTCATCCGAGGAAATGGTGATGCTGATGCTCTTCTGGTGGTGCAAATGAAGACGGCGGTGTGGGAATGGAGGTGGCGCGAAAGACGAGGGGAACGTCGGGGCAGCTCCTTGGAGGTGGAGGACGGGGTGGCTGAACCGGCGGGACGACCAGAACGACGACGAATCCTCATCCGGTACGGTGGATGAGGGACGTCGAGGTGTTGCTGTGGAAGACGTCGTCGGGGAAGAGGCTCCAGCTGGGTGGCCGATGGAGGAGGGTTTGGGGCTTCACGGGTTTTCCCGGCCTCGGTGTACGAATGGGTGGGCGGATGGGATGGGAGTGGGGAAGCATGGCTTAGGGACGCGGTTGTCCGAAATGTGGGGTAAGTTACGAAAGTACCCCCACCGATTTGAGGCGGTTCTTTCGGTTCAGGGGTATCACGGGCATTTCGCGTGTCAGGATTTCACAGGAGGTGGGAGTTTTCGCGCGCGTTGTAATTTTGGAATAGCAAGGCGCGGGTTGAGATGGAGGGAGTTGCCGGAGCACAACGAGACAAAGATATATCTTAAATATTTCGGGCTAACAAGGCGCGGGTTGAAATTTCTGGACAAGCCTAACGTGTACTGTACCAAATCAATTCACACTACAAATGTCATTCAAAACTTTGAATTCATGTTATGTTCAATTAAAATATTTCGCTACGTGTATAATGCATGCAACCTAGTACTCAAATGAACGTTTTAGTGCATTCCAAACGTATATACTACCGCTTCAATATGAACTAAATTTGAATTCGTTTCTCTATTTGAATAAGATCTACAATAATGATTGTTGTGAAGTCAAAGCATTTGAATTCGTTTCTCTGTTTTAATAAGATCTACAATCGTCATTATTGTCAAGTTAAACCATCGTTTGTGTATTATCTTCACAGCACACCACATGATTAGTCTCGAGTTACATATGAACTATGTGTACTATATGAACTCGAACTCGATTTTTTGAATCCACTTTATGTTGATTTCAAATCATAGTACATTTCAAGCTCTAGCTAGATCTTCACAAACTAAACCATGTCTCATATGTATAATGTGTTTATCACATTATGTATGGTGCCCCGCCCCCTACGCCTACAAGTATTTAGATGTGAGTTGCAAACACCACACATTACCACAAATTCAAATAAAATGTGAGAATGTTCGATATATAGTATTGTTTAGATTGTTCGATATTTAGTTGTAAGCTGCAAACGCCACACATTATCACAAATTCAAATAAAATGTGAGATTGTTCGATGTATAGTATGGTTTACATTGTTCGACATTTAGCTGTGAGTTGCAAACGCCATGCATTATCACATTATGGTATAACATGTGCAAAACCACAACACGCGTATCACCGCTATATTCATGCATGCATATGTTTAAAACACTATGATCTCCTATTCAAATATATGAATCCACTTTCATATCAAATTATGATCTTTGTTAGTCTCTTACACCCACACAATCCTCTAACCTTTGTAGCTACCACTAACTTTCTCTCGTGCATGCACACGCCCTCCTCGCCCTCCCCCTCCCTCAGCATTCTATCCATCGCGCACATTCATTTTTTTTCTTTAGGTCGTTCTCCCACAGTCTCCACAACTCCTTTCCGACACACACCGATCGATAAACCTCTCCAGCGATGTCTGCCTACAACATACACATGCACCTTCAATCTCCTCCTTTATGTGTCCTTGCCTCGTGTCTCTCATACGGTCCCACACACGTGTAAACTCTCGCCCCTCTTTTCATCGATCTCACAACCGCACACTCCTCCCCCTATCTAGCTAGTAGCTGGGCCTCTCGCACCACCTCCTAGCTCCATTCTCTCTGTCTATCCGTCTCGCCGGGCCTTATTTGCCTCTAACAAATGGACGTACACCGACCGATCTCCCGCTATACATATAGCTAGCTAGGTCCTTATAACTCGTTTTTCCCCACGCGTCGATCGATCTACCTCATTAGTTATGTCTCTCCCTTCCTCCGACAAACAACAATTGATCTACCGATCTAGTTAGGTTTGCTTACCAAACACATGGTTCCCCTTCATCATCCATGGATGTGTCCCGACAGATCTATCACGCACAGGCACACACAGAAACACATCCCCACTCTTATTGATAATATTGCAGTTCCACCCTCAGTTTGTCTAGTAGGCCTCTCCCACCATCTTCGAGAAGCAACTCCATCACCCATCCAGCACTCTACCCCTCTCCCTCCCTCTCTCTCTCCTCTCTCTCTGTCCCATCCTATTTCCCGTCCTTCAGTTATGTATGGATGTCGACCGATCTCCCTCAAGACATAGCTGGGTCTCTCCTTCTCAACACATATACGAGTCGTTCTACCTCTATAGTTAGGCCTCTGCCTACCCCTCCCCCACCCCCTCGCACACACACACACCGATACATCGAGCGCTCTAGTCATGTCTCCCTGCCACACACAAACTTGACCTGTGCCCTCTGACGTTCTGGTAGCTAGGTCAGTCGCCCTATATCTTTGACTTGCACACACACACAATTTCGATGGCTCTCTTCATCGATCTCGCACCCACCCACTTGATCCTCTCTTCGACTCTATCGATATCTATGACCCCTCCCTCTCTTCTCGTGGATCGCCCGACCCTCTATATATGATATGGATAGGCCTCCATTTCACACACATTGCATGCAAAATTTTGTTTGAGATGTCATCGACACATATTCCCACAAATGCATTCACGAAGTCAACCTCCCCCCTCCCCAGAAAAACAAAAAACACTCACGAACGCACAAGCCATTTGTCTAGGTTTGTATCTCTCACACACACCCACGTAGGTGGGGGACGTGCACGAAGAGAAGAGGTGCACGCACGGCGCACGTACTCCCGTCTCTTTCCCAACCACACCCGCGCGGGTACACGGTGGAGCTCATTTCTGTACGAAAAGGCAGCCCACGTGGTAACTTGACACGTGTACTGGTTGTCCACTAGATGGAGGGAGGATCGTCTACCACGGGTGAACAAACAAATTGCGACTTGACGCGTTATGTTAAAAAAGAGGCAAACCATGTGGGGCCTACCTTAGAGGCAAGGCTCTATACACTGGAGTACTTTTGATGTGTCCCGTCAACTCGCAGAACGAGGAGAAGCTTGCTTAGTATGCCGTCTCCCCCGCCCATGGGCGCGGTGGCTCGCAGGATGAGGTGAAGCTTGCTTACTACGCCTTACGCCCGCTCCCTCGCCCACGCGTGCGGTGGCTCGCAGGACGAGGAGAAAATTTTACTAGTACTCCCTCCGTTTACTCCTCGTCCCTACCTTGGTTAGAGAGATTATCATATTGTTTGGAATATATGTCCTTTAGTAGATTTCAATATGAACTACTAGTACATACTCCAAACACTGATGTATATAGACGTATTTTAGAGTGTAGATTCACTCATTTTGCTCTGTATGTAGTCCATATTGAAACGGACGTAATAGTACGCACTCTCCCTCGCCCCTTGACACGTGGTGGACGTGCAGCAGTTCATTCGGTCTCATATAGCCAGAACGATGTATACTGCAGTACCATTATTGCTCGACTTCCCGAAGAGGCGAAGAGCCAATCGCAAGGTTAATAGTTTGGAGATGCCAAGCGCAAGGTTTATAGGATAACGAGTAGTAGGTGCCCCGTCATTTATAAATAAAGTTCTTTTTCTTTAATGGCACGTACGCAATATAAATAGGTTCATATGGAGAGAAAAGGAAACCGCTCCACTATATACATAGGCAGGACGAGCCTACACAGTTGCTTGCTGGGGTTGCTCTCTTCAGTTTTCACACTCTCTCGCACAAAACCACTGTGGCCACATCTCTAACATCTCGGTGGATCACGTCCGCCGGGGGAAGGGGTGGATGCTTAGTGTAGATGCGGTCACCGTCGCCGACGGCGAAAACCCACTATTGGCACGTCCCGATCAGGGGTCCCCGCCATTCTCTCTCACAAAGCCGGTGAGGTTGCCTTCGTCCATTGCTCACTGTCGCGACGTGGGTCGTTGCCTCCTCCCGCCGCCCTCCTCTAGTTTGAGCTACGTCCCGACATCCCTTAGGTACAAATCCCTTTACAGCCGGCTTGCACCACTGCTCTAGCTCCCACATCACTCCATGTGGATATTTCTCTACTTCTTTGGCCCGCACATACCTCTACTGGCTTCTACGTACTGTATTTGTGATGAGTTTATGTCTCATCAACTAGTCCCAGTAATCTTATTCTAATCACGCTTCTTCAATTTCTTTGCCATAGGGATGCTCATCTCGATTTTGGTGAAACTTCACAAAATGATCTGATGGTCGAAGGGTTGCAAACTTCATTTCTTAGGAAGCACCGACGTTGCCAGCAAATTAAAGCCTGGTTAGGGTTTATGGTTCAAGGGCTAGGGACTGCATGGATCGTTTTTTCTTTAGCTGTCTCTGTTTCAATGGCTAGGGACTGCATGAGTAGTAGTAGTACCGTATGCCTTACGCCCGCTCCCTCGCCCACGCGCGCGGTGGCTCGCAGGACGAGGAGAAAATTTTACTACTCCCTCCGTTTACTCCTCTTCCCTACTACCTTGGTTAGAGAGATTATCATATTGTTTGGAATATATATGTCCTTTAGTAGATTTCAATATGAACTACTAGTACATACTCCAAACACTGATGTATATAGACGTATTTTAGAGTGTAGATTCACTCATTTTGCTCCGTATGTAGCATAAAGTTGAGACACTTATTTTGGAACGGAGGGAGTACATATTTGCTATGATCTGTCAATCATTGAGATGCAGTAGCATGCATGTTAGTCTCCTTTGTATTTGATGAAATGTTGCAACGGGCAACCTTGGATGCAAGATACATGTAACAGAAGCTGGAAGCTTCATAGCGTTGTACTATATCGCTGATAAATTAGAGTACGTACTATACAAGTACTTCCTCCGTTCCTAAATATAAGTCAATGTAGAGATTTCACCATGAACCACATACGGATGTATATAGATGCATTTTAAGTGTAGATTCATTCATTTTTTCCGTATGTAGTCCACCTAGTGGAATCTCTACAAAGACTTATATTTAGGAACGGAGGGAGTACTATGTAAAGAGTTAGGTGTCGCACGGTGTCCAGAAAATATGGTGATAGTGTGAGGTGGGCCATGTAATCACTGAGCCTGCGTGTTTTCACTGCTCTTGCACTCCTCCGCCGTAAGAATGGAGAAAATTGTAATCTAGTAGTACCTCCTTTCGCTGAAAGCGTGGGACATCCAGCAGTCCTACCACCTCAGTAATAATGACCAATGAGCCGTCAAATCACATAGACCCAGGAGTAAGTTGGACGGACGAAGCAACCATCACTCTTGAATCCGCTTCTCCCTTCAACGCAGGCGCCAGTGAGAGGTCGCGTCCGCTCTGCCCGGGCATGAATGCGGCACCGATTCTTTGGAGCGGCGCTGACCGTTTCGGGCGGGAAGCGCGCGCAGGCGATGGAGGGGCTTTGGGTGGGCTAGGCTGGTCACGAACGGGTGTGGCAGCTGTCCGCCTGTCCCTACCGAACGCCCGGAAATGAGAGGATGCACCGACTCTCGCGGCTAAAATCGTACACTACACACCATCTCTCTGTAGGAGTAGGTCGATCTGTCGCTCTCTCTAACACACACATGCTGTTAAACACACACACGCACACGCACACGCACACACAGGTTCATAGAATAGGAAAATCGTGCGAGTGCGAAGCCACAGGAAGTGAGATACAAATGGAGTATGTACAAGAAGAGAAGAGGTGACGAATATTCCATCAAAGCTGGACTGAGGAGTAGTACTCCCTCCGTCTAGGTGTTAAGTCGTCCATTAACTTTGCATCTCAATCCCCTCCTGGCCTCGTTGCTAGCGAGCGTTGTTACTTAAGGAGTGTTTGGATCCTTAGCAAGAACAGCTTATATCATAGCCGGGCAAGGTTAGGCGTTTCGAACCGTTAAAATATGTTAGATTTTGTGTGCTAGCTAGCTTGGGTGGGCTAGAAAAACCTTGCTAGCTCAGGAGAGCCAGATCGGCTCGCTTCCGACGGCAAACTTCGTGTAGTAGTAACATAGACTAGTAACATAT
The DNA here is from genome assembly GCF_018294505.1 of Triticum aestivum. NCBI lineage: Eukaryota > Viridiplantae > Streptophyta > Magnoliopsida > Poales > Poaceae > Triticum > Triticum aestivum. The sequence continues at coordinate 367,195,538 of NC_057808.1, read as the reverse complement.
GCATGTTGTACTAGTCCAAGTTACTCATCACTATGACCAGCCTAAGCAATGTAACCAAACGCTCCTTAATTACTCTGCCTTGTTATCTCCCCCGGAAACCCAATGCATGGAGCGCAACTACGCGTTGATCAGTCAAGAAATCAAAGTCGGCTTGCATGCGAGTTAATACGTGGCCCTGCATGGTAGCTAAAACGGCATCTCTTAGTTGTTGCGTTTAGAGACAGAAATCAGGGCTTTGATTAGAGGAATGACCGGTCAAGTTTCTCCTTCTCCTCCAATCTGCTTGCACCTTGGTCCCGCTGCACCTTCTAACGTGACTTATTACACCTAGACGGAGGGAGTCGTACGAGATACGGTGGCACACTGCTTAGGTCGAATACAAGTGCCCAAAATTGCGTGCATGTTATAATAAGGATTCACCTAAAATAGTACGTGAGCGAACAGAGGGATCAATTGGAAAGTGTTCCCGAGCAGTAGCGAGATCTGTGAGGTAAGATACACCGCTGGCGCTTTTAATTTTTCTTATTAATTTGTTTGCTTCACCCTCAGACTGGTGGGACCCAACGTACTACGTGGAGAGAGGTAAGGTGACTAAGGCTGCATTATTTCCGCACCACTGTGGATAGTGTACCACCAAAGCCACATGACACGATTATGATTTAAATCCCAATGACTCCCACACACACAAAAAACACGGCATGCTTGTCATACGAATGCAGGAATGTATAAAAGGTTATTTTCCTCTCATTGAACATAACGGGAGGGTTGTGTAGCTGGTTAGCCTGTTCGCTCATCAAACTTGAGGTCTCGGGTTCGATAACTACATTTGAGCATAATTCGTGCCAGGAGGATTCTTTGACTGGTCAAAATGGATGGATACGGAGCTATACGATCTCGTAGTGACCGTATAATCACCTCATCACGTATAAGCTGCAGCCTCGGCGCTTGTTTTCTAGGGTTTGCACTCTTCACACTCTCTCCAGTATATATATACACGCTGGAGCCTCAGCGCTTGTAGTTGCTCTCTTCACACTCTCTCACCCTCTCCAGATCTAAACAAGACTTCGTTGGCCCCTCTCTCTCTCCTCACTGCTGTTCTACTTGTAGTTGCTCCCTTCACACTCTCTCACCCTCTCCAGATCTAAACAAGACTTCGTTGGCCTCTCTCTCTCTCCCCTCACTGCTGGTCAAAGAGCCAGCAGGATCCATCCGCCGGGAAGGGAAGGAGGCTTAACACTGTCGCCGTTGGCGAGGGAGAGAATCCACTACCGGCACAGCTATTCACTTTCACCCAGTGGCGGCGCGGGAGGGCCTCCGACCCCTTCTTCTTCGCCGCCGTACATAGTGTGGGTCGAACGGCCTCCGGTCGCCCACCGAACCACACCCCAAGAACCTTAAGGTATAATTTACTTATTCCACATGCATTGCTCTAGCTGCATGTGGGCTTTTTCCGCTTCTGCACTCGAATCTAGGTGTTGGATCAAACAGGAAAGTAGTGGGGAAAGTTGTATACCATGAATCTAGGACGTGGTTCAAAGAGGAAAGGAATGGGGGAAAGTAGTGGGAAAAGTTGTACAGCATGAATCTAGGATGTGGTTCAAAAAGGAAAGGAAGGGGGAAAGTAGTGGGGAAAGTTGTATCGCATGAATCTAAGACGTGGTTGAAAGAGGACTTGAATGGGGGAAAGTAGTGGGGAAAGTTGTATAGCATAAATCTAGGACGTGGTTCACAGAGGAAAGGAAGTGGGGAAAGTACTAGTACAGACTGGCTATCCAACACCTACGTTGGTCGAAAAGGGAAAACAATGACAAACGTAGTACACACATCTGTAATGAACTGATCTTTTGTTTTGGGGGACAAGGCTGTAGAGTTTGAGCAGGACTAGATTTGCTGCCCTCACATAGGGAAAGGTGTCTAAAGATAACAAAACTGGGACCAACACAAATATGCTCCTTGGTTGTTTGTTCTTTGTTGCAACAGACTGTGCATCACCCTAGTACATCGGTAGATGCACATCGTGCTGGTGCATCCACTGTCCCGTGCAACTCTTTAGCTGTTGTTAATCTAAGGCCCTGTTTGGTTAAAAACTCCCTAGTCCCTACCTGCTTGGTTCCAGGGACTAAACATGGACTAGAGGTTATTAAATGACATGCTAAAAGACCATGTTACCCCTAGTAGTGAACTAATAGAGACAAGGTGCGATGCGTGGCAGGGGCAACTGTTGGAAAAAGTCCCAAAAAGACTCTCCCTCGGGGTCTTATTTCTTTAGTCCTAAATGCCCACTTTTAGTCCCTAAAAGTCCCTCCTGTTTGGTTTAGATGGGACTGACATGGAGTTTTTTAGTCCCTCCGCCTAAATGTCCCTGTAAACAAACACCCTCTAATAATGCCGCTGGAAAATTGATGCAATGCCACAGTTAAAAGCAAATTACATGTTTAACAAATTTTATTGTTAATATAATCTCTCTGTTAATATAAATCAATGCAACCGTTTGATAAATGCTACTGTGTTGCTTTCTTTCCCATTTAGATAAGGTAGATGATTCTTTTTGTTGGCTTCTGTGTCATCCACCGTTATTAACCACTAGTTGTTTCCTTTGCACCTGTGTGTAAACAGGGTTATCTACTTCACCTCGTTGCCATTGTGACCTTTTGTTGCACTGCTCAAGACACTTTTGTTTTAAGAGTGTTTTGTGCAGTTCAACCAAAATGTCACACCGACAACGTTGCTTGATTGCTTGATCTTAGTGGAACTGCACAAGTGGAGATCTTACTTCCTATCCGTGTTGGCAAATTTGGTTCAGATCTTCTTATTGTGAGTTGTTTGAATTCCGCGTCATGATTTTGCAGTGTGCTTTCATATGTTGTGCTACTTGTACGGTAATGTTGCTTGATTTTAGTGAACTGCACAAATGGAGACAAGACTTCCAATCTGTATGTGCACCGTAATATCCCATTGAGGTAAGATAAGGGTATTTCACAACTGTTGGCCTGTATTTTGCCACTTTCATCAGAAAATTAATGTCATTGTTTAGTGCTATACTTGTGCAACCTAATTGACATGCCAAATCTTACATTGAAGGGGAAGCTTGTCTGTTATTGAACCAAGTGATGAAGGGGAAGAACAAGCGGAACAAAAACAAAAATCAACTCCTGGTGCTGTAATGAAGCACTGGAACTGTGATGACACAAGTAATGATATAGTTTTGCATCTTAATTTATTGCTATGGCTGGAACGAGCAATTGTTTTGCCACTGATTTGATGCCACTCTTAATGTAATACGTAATTATCTCTACTTGTGCAAACAGGGATCTTCTTTGAAGATACCATATATTTTAGTGGAACTGCACAAGAAGATGTTGGAAACATTAATCTAATCGAGGAGTATATAGTAAGCATGGCCACCACAGTAGATAGCAACAGATGGTTCCGGAGAAGTGCTTCATCTGTATGCTCTACACAATAAGCCTCCTGACAAAGGTTGGTACTCGCCCACTGATTTCATCCATATGATTGAGCTTTGTCATCTCTATCGGTGTTGTGCTACTGTTTAGATACTGTCATCAAAAAGTGGTATTGTCCTTGAGAAGTGCTTCGTCTGTGCTGTTTTAAATATTTCCTTTCCTTTTTTTCGAGCAAACAGGGATGCTAGCATTTAGTTATCCTCTTGTCTTTGCACAACAGGATCATCCTCCTCTGAAGAAGAATATGGAGTACGTGAAGTGACTAGTTCTGATTATGTCAGGATGAAGAAGCCCTGTCTATCTTCTCATCAGAAGGAGCAGTTGAAGGATGGTTACACTACCCCCCCCCCACAAGACCAAACTAACTTCAGCTCAGACGGACTGACAAATCTCCATTTTCGTGCTGTGATGCGCGAGTACAATGTTGTTCTAGGATTCTTTCCGGTGAGTTCCATTTTTGTAAAAGTGTGCTCTACATGGACCATGTAGGTGCCTATTTAAACTGTTAATTCATAGTACAGTTTGCTTTATACTAATCACTTTTTTGTATTTGTGCAAACATGGGTGCTCAGCTTGATTTCAATGGGAACTGCACAAAATGTTCATGAATACATCGAATCATTCATTTCCACCACAAGAAAGGAGGTGCCGATAAGTTCAAGGCGTTGCAACATATAAGGGCGAAATCATACAAGCTACGCGCAAATTTGGTTGATTTTGGTGGAACTGCACAAAAAGAACAGCTGGTTTATTTAGCACGAGGTGCCATGTCAGTGTCTGAACTGATGGCATACCCTGCCCATTCCACAATCGTAGGCATTTGATATTTTGGAATGGGAAAACCTTGTCAAATTTTGCTCATTGATTTTAGCAAGAAGACATGCGTTTGATATTTTCGAATTGGACGCCCTTTGCTGTCAGCAGCGTCGATCCATTTTTTCTTTATTCTTTAGTTGTGAAGTAAATATTGGCTCTGACATGTGAATTGCTGAGATGCATAATCATCGATTGTTTTGAATGTTCTCTATGACATGTGAATAGCTGTGATTGCAATGTCAACTGAAGTGCTCAAGTTCTCTAGCAAATGACTGTATCTCATGAGCTTGCTCAACCACGGAGCGCTCTTCAATCATCATGTAATCATAGAATTGCTCCATGATGTACAACTCAGTGCCAGCAACCGGAGGGTAGCAGCGGTGGCCTTACTTGGACCCGAGCGGCGGCGACCTACCGTGTTCTACTCTTCCTCGTTTTCTGTGTGGCGCGGCTTCGTTGGCTGCGGGGCGGGGCCTCGGCGGAGCCGACGATGTCCTCTGTCTCGTTGCTGGCGGGCGGCGCCTCGGCGGAGCGGGGGAAAATCCTCCCCCTCATTGCCGGCATGGTGGGGCCTCAGCGGAGTCGGCGGTGTCATCTGCCTCGTTGTTGGCGCCGTGGGGCCTCGGCGGAGCAGGGCCTCGTCGACGCCAGCGGAGCGGGGACTCGTCGGAGCCGGCATTGTCCTCTGCCTCGTCCTCGGTCTCGCCAAACAGCGGCTCGGCCGCTTCATCGCCCTCTTTGTAGGCGGCCGCAGCCTCCGCCACCCGCATGCGGTACCGCCAGCGCTCGAGGCGGCCCTCATGGGCGGAGCGGTACGAGTCGAACAGCGCCTCCAGCTCCGCCCGCTCCGCGGCGATCTGCTCCTCCGCCTGCAGGTGCTCCTGGAGGAGATGGTGGTTGTAGGCGGTGTCGGCCTGCGCCTCCCGGAAGTGCTCCTCACGCTTCTGCTTCACCATGTCCATATATTGGGCACGGGCCTCGCCGATGGTCATGGTGCAATGCACTGGCGAGGATGGCGCGGAGGAGGGGGTTGGCGCCAGATCGTCGACTACCATGTTCTTGTTGGGGAACGTAGTAATTTCAAAAAAATTCCTACGCACACACAGGATCATGGTGATGCATAGCAACGAGAGGGGAGAGTGTTGTCCACGTACCCTCGTAGACCGAAAGCGGAAGCGTTAGCACAACGCGGTTGATGTAGTCGTACGTCTTCACGATCCGACCGATCAAGTACCGAACGCACGTCACCTCCAAGTTCTGCACACGTTCAGCTCGATGACGTCCCTCGAACTCCGATCCAGCTGAGCTTTGAGGGAGAGTTTCGTCAGCACGACGGCGTGGTGACGATGATGATGTTCTACCGACGCAGGGCTACTACGGGCATTAGTAAGGTACACATCAATAACATGTATATCACATATACCTTTGTTCACCTTGCCATCCTTCGTATCTGCCAAATACTTGGGGCAGTTCCGCTTCCAGTGACCAGTCTATTTGCAGTAGAAGCACTCAGTCTCAGGCTTAGGTCCAGACTTGGGTTTCTTCTCCTGAGCAGCAACTTGTTTGCTGTTCTTCTTGAAGTTCCCCTTCTTCTTCCCTTTGCCCTTTTTTTGAAACTGGTGGTCTTGTTGACCATTAACACTTGATGCTCCTTCTTGATTTCTACCTCCGCAGCCTTTAGCATTGCGAAGAGCTCGGGAATTGTCTTATCCATCCCTTGCATGTTATAGTTCATCACGAAGCTCTTGTGGCTTGGTGGCAGTGATTATAGAATTCTGTCAATGACGCTATCATCCGGAAGATTAACTCCCAGTTGGATCAAGTGATTGTTATACCCAGACATTCTGAGTGTATGCTCACTGATAGAACTATTCTCCTCCATCTTACAGTTGTAGAACTTATTGGAGACTTCATATCTCTCAATCCGGGCATTTGCTTGAAATATTAACTTCAACTCCTGGAACATCTCATATGCTCCATGACGTTCAAAACGTCGTTGAAGTCCCAGTTCTAAGCCGTAAAGCATGGCACACTGAACTATCGAGTAGTCATCAGCTTTGCTCTGCCAGACATTCATAACATCTGGTGTTGCTCCTGCAGCAGGTCTGGCACCTAGCGGTGCTTCCAGGACGTAATTCTTCTGTGCAGCAATGAGGATAATCCTCAAGTTACAGACCCAGTCCGTGTAATTGCTACCATCATCTTTCAACTTTGCTTTCTCAAGGAACGCATTAAAATTCAATGGAACAACAGCACGGGCCATCTATCTACAATCAACATAGACAAGCAAAATACTATCAGGTACTAAGTTCATGATAAATTTAAGTTCAATTAATCATATTACTTAAGAACTCCCACTTAGATAGACATCCCTCTAATCCTCTAAGTGATCACGTGATCGAAATCAACTAAACCATGTCCGATCATCACGTGAGATGGAGTAGTTTCAATGGTGAACATCACTATGTTGATCATATCTACTATATGATTCACACTCGACCTTTCGGTCTCAATGTTCCGAGGCCATATCTGTTATATGCTAGGCTCGTCAAGTTTAACCTGAGTATTCCGCGTGTGCAACTGTTTTGCACCCGTTGTATTTGAACGTAGAGCCTATCACACCCGATCATCACGTGGTGTCTCAGCACGAAGAACTTTCGCAACGGTGCATACTCAGGGAGAACACTTATACCTTGATAATTTAGTGAGAGATCATCTTATAATGCTACCGTCAATCAAAGCAAGATAAGATGCATAAAAGATAAACATCACATGCAATCAATATAAGCGATATGATATGGCCATCATCTTCTTGTGCTTGTGATCTCCATCTCCAAAGCACCGTCATGATCACCATCGTTACCGACGCGACACCTTGATCTCCATCGTAGCATCGTTGTCGTCTCGCCAACTTATGCTTCTACGACTATCACTACCTCCTAGTGATAAAGTAAAGCATTACAGGGCGTTTGCATTGCATACAATAAAGCGACAACCATATGGCTCCTGCCAGTTGCCGATAACTCGGTTACAAAACATAATCATCTCATACAATAAAATTTAGCATCATGCCTTGACCATATCACATCACAACATGCCCTGCAAAAACAAGTTAGACGTCCTCTACTTTGTTGTTGCAAGTTTTACGTGGCTACTACGGGCTGAGCAAGAACCGTTCTTACCTACGCATCAGAACCACAATGATAGTTTGTCAAGTTGGTGCTGTTTTAACCTTCTCAAGGACCGGGCGTAGCCACACTCGGTTCAACTAAAGTTGGAGAAACTGACACCCGCCAGCCACCTATGTGCAAAGCACGTCGGTAGAACCAGTCTCGCGTAAGCGTACGCGTAATGTCGGTCTGGCCCGCTTCATCCAACAATACCGCCGAACCAAAGTATGACATACTGGTAGCAGTATGACTTGTATCGCCCACAACTCACTTGTGTTCTACTCGTGCATATGACATCTACGCATAAAACCAGGCTCGGATGCCACTGTTGGGGAACGTAGTAATTTCAAAAAAATTCCTACGCACACACAGGATCATGGTGATGCATATCAACGAGAGGGGAGAGTGTTGTCCACGTACCCTCGTAGACCAAAAGCGGAAGCGTTAGCACAACGCGGTTGATGTAGTCGTACGTCTTCATGATCCGACCGATCAAGTACCGAACGCACGGCACCTCCGAGTTCTGCACACGTTCAGCTCGATGACGTCCCTCGAACTCCGATCCAGCCGAGCTTTGAGGGAGAGTTTCGTCAGCACGACGGCGTGGTGACGATGATGATGTTCTACCAACGCAGGGCTTCGCCTAAGCACCGCTACAATATTATCGAGGTGGATTCTGGTGGGGGGGGGGCACCGCACACGGCTAAGAGATCAATGATCAATTGTTGTGTCTATGGGGTGCCCCCTGCCCCCGTATATAAAAGAGCAAAGAGGGAGAGAGGAAGGAAAGGGGGGCGCCGTCCCCCCCTCCGAGTCCAATTCGGACTTGAGGGGGAGGGGGCACGCAGCCTGCCCTGGCCGCCCCTCCTCTTCTCCACTAAGGCCCATGTAGGCCCATTAAACCCCCGGGGGGGTTCCGGTAACCCCCGGTATATATCCGATAACCCTCGGAACCATTCCGGTGTCCGAATATAGTCGTCCAATATATCAATCTTCATGTCTCGACCATTTCGAGACTCCTCGTCATGTCTCTGATCACATCCGGGACTCCGAACTACCTTCGGTACATCAAAACACATAAACTCATAATATAACCGTCATCAAACTTTAAGCGTGCGGACCCTATGGGTTCGAGAACTATGTAGACATGAGCGAGACACGTTTCTGGTCAATAACCAATAGCGGAACCTGGATGCCCATATTGGCTCCCACATATTCTACGAAGATCTTTATTGGTCAAACCGCATAACAACATACGTTGTTCCCTTTGTCATCGGTATGTTACTTGCCCGAGATTCGATCGTCGGTATCTCAATACCTAGTTCAATCTCGTTACCGGCAAGTCTCTTTACTCGTTTCGTAATACATCATCCCGCAACTAACTCATTAGTTGCAATGCTTGCAAGGCTTAAGTGATGTGCGTTACCGAGTGGGCCCAGAGATACCTCTCCGACAATCGGAGTGACAAATCCTAATCTCGAAATACGCCAACCCAACAAGTACCTTTAGAGACACCTGTAGAGCACCTTTATAATCACCCAGTTACGTTGTGACGTTTGGTAGCACACAAAGTGTTCCTCCGGTAAACGGGAGTTGCATAATATCATAGTCATAGGAACATGTATAAGTCATGAAGAAAGCAATAACAACATACTAAACCATCAAGTCCTAAGCTAACGGAATGAGTCAAGTCAATCACATCATTCTCCTAATGATGTGATCCCGTTAATCAAATGACAACTCATGTCAATGGCTAGGAAACATAACCATCTTTGATCAACGAGCTAGTCAAGTAGAGGCATACTAGTGACACTCTGTTTGTCTATGTATTCACACAAGTATTATGTTTCCGGTTAATACAATTCTAGCATTTATAATAAACATTTATCCTGATATAAGGAAATAAATTATAACTTTATTATTGCCTCTAGGGCATATTTCCTTCAGTTCTCCATTGGGACGTCGTCGTCCTCCGGCTGCCTGCCGGCCAGCCAGTCGGCAGCAATGGCTGCCATCTCCTTGTGGTCCGTCGTCCGCCCGTCCCGAAGAGCGCTGGAGCGCGAGGAAGCCATGGTGGGCAGTAGTGGTGTGGACAGGAGAATAGGAACGGATGTGGATGACTGCGGCTATGGCCGGCGCAACAGTTTATATAGCAATGGTGGGCGGCGGAGGGACGGACGTGTGGCGCCGGAGTAGCCTCCTCGGCAACCGCATATCATTAATGTGGGCGGCAGAAGGACGGACGGATGACACTTGTGTCGTTTGAAGGCAGAGCAATCGCATGCACCGGGAAGCGGGGCGGGCGGCGCTGACCGTTTCGGGCGGAAAGCGCGCGCGGGCGAGGGAGGCGGTCTGGGTGGGCCAGGGCAGTCAGACTCATGCTTGGCAGCGGGTCGGTCCAGCAGCCGGACATGCTGGCTCGCCAGCTACCTCACCGAGCTGAGCGACGACAATCAAACGATGGACGTAGCTTCCGACCAGGAGCCGGCGCCACTATCCAAGGCGGTTCATGCCGTGTTCACCATAGAGCAGGTGCGGCCGCACTTCGACGCCCTAATGATGGAACAGCTACCAACGTAGGAGGACCTGTGCTGCAACCTCCGTCTCCTCAACGAGCACCGGTGAACAAGAGAACGACAATGCCGTCGCAGACATGTGGCCCTATGATCCTGGCTTCCCGAATGAGCAGTGGGCGCTATATCAGACCATCCGTAGGGCCCGCGAGGCCCTCTCCGTCGTCCTTCGAGTTGTTGCGCTCGCCGTGGCGCCTCCGTCTCGCGTTGTCAACATGGTCAACGGACATGAGGATGAGGAGATGACTTTACTTGGAGAGGATGACAGCAAGTGCCTCCTTATTAGTATATAAAACTAATTTTTTTTGCTTCCTCCTGGTTTCCTGACATCACGGTCTCACACCATTGTCAACCTGTGTAGTCAATAAACGAGAGAATTGCACAAGAAGCGGCCGACAGCTGGAACCAAGCAGCTCGAGCAGTATTTATGTTTTTGAGGTGTGAGCACTGCAGAGTTTTTTTGAGCGATGTTTAGCCTAGATATTATTTTTCTCCTCTGAACAACAAGGAAAACATCGCTGCAGCTATTAACTGGGCGGGCTGTGGCCCGTCTAGCCCAGGCCAGATATCCAGCCCAGATATTAATTTTTTTCAAGCTGAAAATGGCTAGCCCAGCTATACTTTTTTTAGGAATACCCAGGCAAGGTCAAGTTGTTATTCTCCGCCCCGCTGGGCTGCAAATCTTTTCTAGGAGGGATGCATTAGGCTTAACAAGAAAATGTGCTTTAAGAAATAATAAATAGGATGTAATTATAAAAACTGGGCAGTAACTATAAAAAATGCACCAAACACGTAATTACTTGATAAAATATTATTTTTGGATATTGAAAATTTTAATTTCATTAATTGTTGCGAGCGCAATGTTTCGTTGGATTTTTACGTAATATAAATTTATATTGAAATTGTATTTAATATGACTAGAAATTTCGGGATAAAAATATTTTGGATCCCATCAAAATGGGGGAAATTTTATTGAATTCTGTTTTGAACGGTTGGTTGAAATGGGCTGTAATTTTAACAAACTGTAAATGGGCTGTAGTAAATTCTATTAGAATTCAAAAATTGGCTGCACATTCTTACAAATCACAAATGGGCTATAAGTTCTCTGCCACACACTTGAGGCCTTACTAAGTTGACGCGTCCCCTAAAAAACGAGAGTTGACGCGTATGCAAGGCTTTGTCAACTTATAGTCAACACACGGTTCTAGCAGCAGTGGCCGTTGGATGTCCATCCAATGGATGCCGTGCTTCTTCTTCAATCTCGGATATTCTAGCTTCACCCACCCAAAAAATGATTCCTCCCCCTGACATCTAGGGCGCACTGTTTCGGAAGCTGACCTGTGGGCCTACAAAGTTGACGCGTACCAAGGGCTTTGTCAACTTAGTCAATATAAACGATTCTAGCTGCAGTGACCGTACGATGTCCATCCAACGACCGTAGTGCTTCTTCAACCTCTGGTCTTCTTGCTCCAGCCGCCCAAAGCAGCGCCGGTCGTGCCGCCTGCTCCTGCCTCCCGTGGCCGGCTGTGCTGCCGCGGAGGCCTCACCGCCCCCTACTATTCCCACCGCTGGCCAGGCCCTGCGGCGACGGCAGCCTCACACCACAGTCGAACCAGTGAACCCTCGTACTCCTCTCCGCGCGGGCTTCCACTGTCGCGTCTTCCTCGGCTCCGCGTCGTCCCCTTCCTAGGCCTCGTCATCGTCCACCGCCCTGATGCTCTCAGCGCGGCGTGGTCAACGTGGTCAAGGAACGGCTTCCATCGGACGTGGACTGTACGTGGAGAGGCTGACAGCTGGGTCCACGACGGCAGCAAGGAAGTGCCTCCTTATTACGTGGAAAATAATGATTCCTCCACCTGACAGGAGGGACCCACCGGACGAGCCACCGTATTTCGCGAAAAAAACGTTTCCCCCCTGACTGCTGGGACCCACTGGACGGGCCACCGTATTGCGCGAAAAAAATGTTCCCCCCGCTGTCAGCTCGGAGCCACCGGAAGTGCCTCCTTATTACGCACAAAAAAATGAATACTCCCCCTGCTGGTTGGGACCCACCTTGGTGGGAGGCTGACTTGTGGGCCTACTAAGTTGACGGGGACGGAGTGCTTTGTCAACTTAGTCAATATGAACGATTCTAGCTCCAGTGACCGTATGATGTCCATCCAACGGCCGTAGTGCTTCTTCAACCTCTGGTCTTGTTGCTCCAGCCGCCCAAAGCAGCGCCGGTCGTGCCACATGCTCCTGCCTCCCGTGGCCGGCTGTGCTGCCGCGGAGGCCTCACCGCCCCCTACTATTCCCACCGCTGGCCAGGCCCTGCGGCGACGGCAGCCTCACACCGCAGCCGAACCAATGAACCCTCGTACTGCTCTCCGCGCGGGCATCCACTGCCGCGTCTTCCCCAGCTCCGCGTCGTCCCCTTCTTAGGCCTCGCCCTCGTCCACCGCCCTGGTGCTCTCGGCGCGGCGTGGTCAAAGTGGTCAAGGAACGGCTTCCATCGGACGTGGACTGTACGTGGAGAGGCTGACAGCTAGGTCCACGGCCGCAGCAAGAAAGTGCCTCCTTATTACGCGTAAAATAATTATTCCTCCACCTGACAGCGGGGACCCATCGGACGGGCCACCGTATTTCGTGAAAAAAATGTTTCTCCCTGACTGCTGGGACCCACCAGCTACATCTTCGCACGCAAGAAAGTGCGTCCGGGCAAAAAAACGATTCGCCCCCCTGACTGCTGGGACCCACCAGCTACATCTTCGCAGGCAAGGAAGTGCCTGACAGTCGGGACCCACCTGGTCGAAGTGTACGTGGCGTTGTCATTCTTGTCGCGAATGTGTACGTACATACTGCTCGATGTAGAGGCGCGCACGTGTCGTAGTACAGGCGCGCACGTGTCGTAGTACAGGCGCGCACGTGTCGTAGTACAGGCGCGCACGTGTCGTAGTACAGGCGCGCACGTGTCGTAGTACAGGCGCGCATGTACACGTACGTACAGCGGCCAGTGTGCAAGAAAGAAAATACGGCCACGTACATACATACGGGCAGGGTCTCGAACGCCTACTCGCGCATACGTACGGCCAGGGCTCGTGTACATGGCTGGGTCGGAACGGAGAAACAACGTCGTCGTCATGTTCATGGGGAGCCAACCGGCTGGGTCGGAACGGAATGCGTCGTCGTGTTCATCGGGAGGGCTTGGACGGAACAGCCGATGGAAAGGAGGCCTGGCGTACCGCAGAACGGAGGAAACGGCCTTGTGTTCGACCGGCCACGTTCGAAACGGGACCCTGTTCATCGGGAGGGGTCTGGCGTACCGCAAAACGGAGGAAACAGACCTCCTATGGTCGAAACGGGGGTCCTGTTGATCGGGAGGGGTGTGGCGTGCCGCAAAACGGAGGAAACGGACTTGTGTTGGAGCGCTATGGTCAAAACGGGGGTCTTGTTCATCGGGAGGGGTGTGGCGTACCGCACAATGGGACTCCACGGGATACTGTTCATCTCCACCGTCGACCCCCTCCAGACTCCACGGGCCACTGTTCATCCACCGTCGACCTCCTCCAGCCTCCACCTGTGACTGTTCATCCACGGGCTCCTGTTCATCCAGCCTCCACCGCGCGCTACTCCACCGCCTACTGTTCAACCAGCCCTCTCCACGGGCTCCTGTTCAACCACCCCTCCACCGTCTACTTTTCATCCAGCCCTCCACCGTCTACTGTTCATCCTGCCCTCCACGGGGTGGTCCTGTTCATCCTGCCCTCCACGAGGTCCTGTTCATCCAGCCCCAACCGGCTCGATCGATCGTGGTCCCGTTCATCCAGAGGCAACACCACGGGGTCCAGTTCATCCATCCTCACCGGGAACTGTTCATCCAAACCCCCCAGCAACGCTCACTGTTCATCCAGAGGCAGCATCGATCGGCTTCAATTAGCAGCAGTAGCGAAGGAATCGCTCGATCAGTTTCAGTTAACAGCCATCGATCGATCGCTCGGGTTCAGTAACGCGTAGCCTGCAGTGCAATCGCAGGGTTCAGTTAGAGCCCAACGCCTCGCTCGGGTTCAGTTAGAGCCCAACGCCTCGCACCCACGCGCGTGCGTGTACGAGAGGAACGCGCATCGCTCGGCCCCAACCACCCACCGTAACCGGGAACACCCCGATATTTTCCTCGCCCTCGCTTCTACCACGGTTTTTTCCGTCATGGACGGCCCAAAGAATGTCATGCAGCTGCGTCTCCGGCCCTCCCAGGACGAAAAACCCATTTTCCGTCATGATTTTTTGCCATAGAAGTAGGACCCCACCATATCTATGATGACACCGGGTTTTGTCACAATTATCGTCATAGAAGTGTCATAAGTATGACAGAAAAAAAATTCGTTCGGTCCAAAATGTCACGGATGTGTCTTTTTTTTTGTAGTGTCTATTTCTCGTAAAGTGGTTGTGGCAGGAAGGCGGGAATAATTTTTGTGGATACTACATTTGCGAGTACATCTACAATGCGACGACCTCTAGGCGGGGCTACACTAAAGAAGATTATGAAGTGCGTAAGCAATAATATTCACAATTTTATTTTATTACCATCATTTGTGTTGAGTTTCATTCATATATATGTATTGACCCCCTTTTTCAAATTAGCTTTGGCAGCTGCGGGACGAACTCCTACCACAAGATCGCATAAAGGCAATTCAATAGGAATAGGCGGGATTCTTTCTTGACCACGTCATAGATAAAAACGGAGAATACCATGTGGAACTTGACTTCATATGCTAGGGATTGTAAGAGATCTTATATTGTATATATGTAGCTAGTAGCGTCGGATAGATGTACGAAAACTTGTTGTTCGACCAATCTCTCAGAGAAAGAGAGGTCGATCACTTCTCTTTGTATATATGTTCATGACGATCTTGTGTATTTAATTGTTTCCTTCATTTGCTTACTAGCTAGCGTGTTGAGTCCTCTCTATACGTATAGTACGTAGTGTCGACCAAGCACGGAGATAAGAGAGGACACTTCTCTCTATTAGCTAGCTAACACAATATATGAAACCCCTAAATAAACCCTACAAAACCTCCACCCCCCCCCCCCTTAAAAAAACAACAACCCCAGCCCCTGAACTGCTGACGCGTGGACGCTTTTTGGTCCCAGTTGGTGCTACCAACCGGGACTAAAGGCCCCCCTGCCTGGGCAAGCTGCTGCGGCCACGTGGAGCCCCAATTGTCCCGGTTCGTGGGCGAACCGGGACTAAAGGTTTTGGGCTTTAGTACCGACCCTTTAGTCCGGCTCCCGAATCGGGACAAATGGGCCTTACAAACCGGGACAAATGGGCCTTTTTCTACTAGTGGTGGATAAGACATGCCTGGATGATCTCGATTAGGGAAATGTATACATTGTTCTAATATTGTTCTTATGAAGTTGAACTAGCTATATGTTATACTGTGCTGTTTTCAGGTCGCTATCGTACTGTGATGTTAAACTATATTTATGTGCCTGATATGAAATTGGCAAACAGCTGTTCGATATGAAATGTGAATTTGCATAATTCAGTTGAAAGATGATTGTACAAACATGGGTGCATCCGTCGAAACAGTCATGTATAGATTGTATATTAGATCTAAGCAATACACAAGAACATATCACTATACTTAACTTGCCGTTTCCTTTCTTAACTGATGTGTGCACTAAGAGATTATGCAGGAATTAGCTATTTTACATGGGCATTAAATTATTAGGAGACCCAGGATTTATATGCCAACAAAGAGTATGCAGATACTACAAACTCTCATTGAGACATTTTTCCCATTTGTATCGATTTCGACCCCTGAAATTCAGGAAGATGCATCTCAATCAGATTTCGATCCCTGGGATTCCAGAAACCTGTTGTGACGATGGATTACTTTTAGTCGCCCTTCAAGGCCACCTATGAAACACACTCCAATGCATCTCCAACACATCTAGGCATGTATGTAAACTGCTATCTATAGCAGGGTCAGACTATATTAAAATCATCAAGTACCTTGTACCAAGTAAAGAGTAATCATCAAGTACCAAGTAAAGAATATTACCGAGAATCATGCCTAGCTTTCTACCCAACTTGCAGATTTGATCTCCCCTGCCTAGGTATCTAGGCAGGACCAAAATTGTACAGCTTTGAATTCAGCGAGATGCATTGCATCCTTCAATCAAGGAATAGTCGTTGCCATCCCATCTGCATACTGGAAATGGCCGCCAATCAACTTTCTTCCTTAAAATAGAGCAGACAAGAACAGAGTGGAGATATAACGGGAGATACACATGAAGGCTGGATTTCTTCAGATTTTGTATGACTTTCCAATGAACAGCCAATTTGGTTTTGCACATGTGCGATGTGTGAGTGAGCACTAATTGACGACCATGGTCCATTGGATCATCTAAATTTTAGACGTCATGAAAACAAAAATACAAACACAAACACTAATGCTCAATTGGTCAATGACTCTGAGAATTGTCACGGCATTGTACTCGTGCATAGCACTCTGCCCGAGGAGAGGCGTCGCTGTCAGTGCTCGAGGGCGTCAATGGCCGAGCTCGCAGCCACGGGCCCACACATCTACCATGCCATAGGCCCCGAAATCACCATGCTCAGGATGTTCGACACTATGCAGCAGCACAAAACTGAACTCATTTAGTTAGATTATTCACAATATTTGCAGAAGCATTGAACGTTCAGGAAGTTCTCCATGGTTTTAGGAACTGCATAACCCATGGACGTTGTCAGTGACACTAACTGAATTGTCATCATGAAGACATTAATCTAGCATAGCTTGCTTGAGCTTCAACGACAACATTATCTATTATTTCATAAACCTAGGACACAACAAAACAAAATGATGGTCAGGCAAGAAAAAAATGTAACACCAAGTAACATGGAAAAAAGAAAAACATAATCCATTGAGATATAAAAAATGCAATCCATGTGGTCCTGGTCCTGTGCTTACAGATTATGTCTAATATGATTCTATGACCTGCAAATTAGCTAGTATAAATAAATATCAAGCCAATGAAAACAATTTGTTCACTCTTCACAGGAGAACAAATGCCTCTCTCGGCGCTAGGACGAACCAGTGCAAAAAACGCATATTATTCCTTTTTCCCCTTTCTTTCAGCTCAAAACACCAGCAAGCTTTATAATACAATCAATAGATGGTTCTCAGGAGACGAGTAGGGAGACAGCCTACCTGTAGCAAATTCTAGTGAGAACTTATGTATGCGATTGCAAACTGCTTGGAGCTGATCAACACAGCCGTTTCTACCTCTTGATTGCAACGAACATGGGTACCTCGCCGTGGTCAAGAGAATTACCTGATCGTTTGCTGTGGTCTACACGTCGGCCATCCGCTTCTCCTGGGTACCTTGCCGTCGGCCGGACGGAGCTTGCCATCGTCCCTGGAGATGGAAGGCGACCGAAGTTACAGGGGGAAATCACACGGCACATGAACGCACCACCGAATCGAACGCCCCAGAGCTGGGTGCCGGCCGCCAAAGGTGCTGCACCTGTGATCAGCTGCAACCCCTCGCACCGAGCACCGTATTCAGCCCTCCGGTCGGTGCCCCTCCTGCCTCCGCCGCGCCTCACTCGACCTAGACTTAGCGGTGAGTGCATCGGGCAAGGCCGAGCCTCACAGGTGACGTCCATAGGGGAACTTGCTCCGCCCTAGATTTGCAGGATAGCGACGCCTCGACGCCTCCACACCGTCCAGCGCGGCTACCCATCAAGCAGCACACGGAGAAGGGGATCGAGAGCAGCGCGCGGAGAAGGTGCTGGATCGGGAGTGCGATGGGATTAACCGAGAATCTGGTCGAGGGCTTCCTTTTACGGCACCGAAGTCCCTGTGAAATCTGGATCGGGTACCCTATGGATTCCTATTGGAGCAGTTGTACTGCCGGAACACACGCTTCGACCAGGAGGAGGTTGTAGGTCGAGGAGGCTTAGGGTGGCGCCGGAAAGATTGAAGGAGGATGGCAAGAAGAAGGCGAACAGGAAGGCGACAACAATGCTGGAGGTAAGCCGGAGATCAAGAACGGCCGCGGGCGCGAGCGGCGGTGGTGTCGTACGCACTGAGATCGTGCTCGTGTGTGTTCCTTTTTCTCTGTTATTATACCGTTGTAGGAGTCATACGCATTGGAGGAACGGACGGAGGTTTTAGGTACAAAGGGCGACGCAAGGAGAACCATCCTTGCTTTAAATCTCAGCTGTCCGTCTTTCTGGTTAACTTAAAACTAACGGAGATAAAGGGGCGACGTATGAAGAACTATGAAAGTTTTCGTCCTTTATTATTATGTAAAGATAAAGATGTAAAGATGTATATATGTAAATTGTTTGGGGCACCTAGGTGCCTGGGTACCTTGATCGGGTCCAACCCGCTAAAGCCTTTTTGTTTTAAGTGACATGCACCATCATTGATTTGTTTCCTAATCTACTTGCATGTAAAATAATCCATGTTTAAGATAGCATCACGACACATTTATTATTACTTTCTCTCTCCTATTATGTCTTCCAACATGAAACGTCACCATGCATGATGTGTGGGGCCTTATTTATGGCATTCAATTTGTGATTATATCATAATTAATTTGATCAGCGATTTCAAATGAAATAATCCGTTAGCAAACATACCTGTTACGACAACACACATCTAAATGCAATCTAATGGTGGAAAGGCTAGGAGCCTGGGCACCTAGACCTAGGTGTCCCAAACAACCGTCCTATTTGGGACACCGGGAGAAAGAAATTCTCGCATGTAACCATGTAACATGTGAATGCACTTACATGAGAGGCATGGTGCTCCTGGTTGGGGCACCGGGAGAAACAAATTCTCGCATGTAACCATGTAACATGTCAATGCACTTACATGAGAGGCATGGTGCTCCTGGTTGTAACTCGCTCAATCATTGAGGCAGCCCGGACATGTGACCACCTAGACGTCGAACCGAACTGCACCATGTATGCAAGAACCCTCAATTTTCATCATCCGAGACTCTTCAATAAACAGTTATACTATGCATATGGTCCATACGTAGCCCCTCATACTCTCACTCAGATTTTGATTTATATTGTTGTGACCTTGTTTCATGGTGGGATGGCGGGTCCTGCATGTATGTATGCAACTCGAGGCCCAGTGTCCTAGTCCCTCATACTTCCGCATGCCTCCATAGGGCTCGGGTAAAACATAGTAAGAGTGGCCTAGGCCCGAATCTTGTCTCCTCGGTCCTCCCTTCCCTTGAGGCTTTGACACACAATTAATGCCCACAATACCCCGCTCTCCTATGGAGCAACTATCAGTTGTAATCAATTAGCCATTCAACGGGTCAAAAAATCGGGTCGCGAACAAGGGTCGATGATTGTGTCAATGATGAAAAAAGCGACAGGTTTTGTGAAACAATATTTAGTATTAGAAAAAATGGTTGGCATGCCAAAGGACCTAGAGTTGATGCAGCTTTAGTAAACCGTATTATAAATAACTATTCCCTAATTTTTTGTTAGTTATTAACTCGGAACACAAAAGCCATAACTTGGTTCTTATAGCATGTAAAATATCTTTGCTTAGTAGTAGTTTTGACAAAATCACCAGAAGAGTGAGTGCAGATTAGTATTTATTTGAAGTGCCATTATGCTGCCGTCTCAAGATATGGTTTATTCGGATTTCAGTTTCAGAATTCAACAAAATAATCTATCTTAAATCCCAGTGTTATCCCTAAAAAATCCAGTGTTACGAAAACGTATATAAGAAAGGCTGTGCATCTAGGAACATGCAACGCCCCTTCTGAATAATCATTAGATCACTAAAATCTTAGCAGAAGGATGTAAGTATAGCCTAACTGAAAAAAGGATCAAAGTATGTTTATGCTTCCAAGCACAGAGAGAAGGACATGATCAGCAACGGCAAAACCAAATATTTACTACTCCCTCCGTAAACTAATATAAGAGCGTTTAGAATACTAAGGTAGTGATCTAAACGCTCTTATATTAGTTTACAGAGGGAGTACATAGTAAATAACCTGATATAGTTAAATAGTACACTAAGATGTAGAAACTTAACTCTACAGTCTCCGGTGCAGGCTACAAAAAACTTAAAATCCCTATGTTCTCTTGGTGAAGAGGTTCTACTTCGATTGCAATTTCTTTTCTGAACTTCTGCTCAACTTCCGTATGTCACAAAAGTTCCATTTGCATCCCGTTGCTACACTTCCCACAGATCTCTTTACTAATTGAGCACTATATCCTTGCCTCAGCCCATTATTTTTTTCTCCTGCTCAATAGATGCCCTATATCCCTTCGTAACCTTGAATCAAGTTGTGTAGCTCCCTTTTTTTTAGAAAAGGAGGATGACCCCCGGGGCGATGCATACGGCCACTTTATTAATTATTCTCACAAGACCTTACAAAGTAATACCACAGTAAGACTAAAGCCGCCGTCTAAGCAACAAACTGTCGCTACACCTATCCAGTTGATGAAGGGGCGCAAATAGTCTGGGCCTAATACCAAACAGACATCGCAGCCAAACCTAACATCTAAGACCTGAGGACCCATCCAGGACGCCTGTCGGGCATGGGTCTCACCGGTCCGGCGTGCTCTCAGAGGCCGCCGCCACCAACTGCCACCGCTCCATCTTCAGAACTGTACTGATGCATCAACCTTGCTCGGTCTAGCTATCGTCGATGCCACCACGGCGCCCAACGGCACCTCCTCCCTGCGCGCAAACAGCTGAGCACGTCGCGGTTGCCACTGATACACCTTAGCACCATGCTGCCAAGTACCACCAGCCAACACAACTTGAAGTCTTTGGAGAATTTGTCGTGCGTAGCACCTGCCGACCAGGCATGACAAAGCGTAGCACCTGTCGATCAGGCATGACTTGACATCTCCACCGAAGCTCCGTGCAAGACGAAGCCGCTCCACCTCCTGCCTCTGACTTCCAGCGCTGCTCCACAAACGATGCTCCCAAGAGAGAAACGACACCGCAGTGCCGCCATCGTCCGATCTGGAACACCAGATTCTAGGGTTTCCCACAGAGCAGCACGAGTGGGTCGACAGTAGTTACACGACAATGCCTCCATCAAGGTAATGGCGTAGAACGCCGCCATCGCCTGCCAACGGCTTGGTTTTCACCGGCAACCATGTTTCCCCAACTCGCAGTCGGGACTAGATGATGGATCCCGAGATTCGATCACCAAGCCTCTGGCCGGCCATCTCTAACGTAGAAGATGACCACCACCATTGGCCAGCGAGACGACGCGAGATGAAGTAGGGCGCTGCCAGCGTGCGTCCTGGCCAGCACCACCGGCGCTCGGCCCGTCCCGGACCACGCCTCATGACCGAGGGTAACGGCAAGCGCTGCCACGACGAGGACGCAGACCGGAAGCCCAGATCCGGCCCACCCGCGCGCCACCACATGGCCACCACCAAGCACCGTTCAGGGGCAGCCCCGCCGCCGTGAGGGACGCCGCCCCACGGGCAGCCGGCGCCAGCCACCGGCGGAACTCCGCCGCGCGCCACCGGCCGCCGCGAGATCTGCGCGAGAACGGCGAGGACGCCCCGCCGCCACCTTCCCTGGGGACCACGCGGGCTTCGCCGGTGTCCCCTCCGGCGGCGGCGAAGCGGGGGAGGAGCGGGGAGGGGCGGCTGGCGGCGCTGTAGGGTTTCCCCAGTGGGCCAGAGGCGACGCGCGGGGGACAAGTGGGGTCGTATCTGTATGATTCCTTGCAGCTGGCGGTTGTGTAGCTCCCTACTTCCACCTTTCTTTGAATTTTCAGCTTTCTGGTATTTGGTCCCTTTCTTCTGCAGCTTTTGTTAATCAAGTCAGGAGCACAACTTAATTATCTCTACTCTCATATGTAACTCCGGCTCCAGCTTATCGGTTTAGAAAAAGCAAGTCAGCACAACTCAATTATATGTACTCTTATATGTAATTGTCAGGAACAATTCAGTTAGGAAAATTAATAAATCTTACATATTTGTTTCGCAATGGAAAAGTCATGTTTTTTTGCACTAAAAAGTTATAACAAACAAAAGAAAGAAAGCTTTCACAATAGATCTCTAGCTTCGTGGTATTTGTAAACATTCGACAGAGTACCACTGTAGAATTTAGCATTGCCATTACATAAAACATAAAATCCCAACCTTTAGAAATGACAGCCTGCCTTTCCTCCTGTCAGCATCATGTCGATTAATTCACAGTAAAGAAAGTTATGCCCATGCATATCATGGAAATCTTGTGATGGTGCAACAATTATGTATATATAATTTTTTGATAACATGCAAAAACTGTACTCTTTAATTTTAAAGCGGAATGTTGCCCATCTGGATCCAGTGAGTGATGCGCCATAGAGAGGGCACTTCTAGTGCTTCAGGAGTAGTTTTTGAGTGTCAACAGCAATGATTAGGAATATCACCTGCATTGCAGAAGAATTAACAAAGCGAATGCAAGTTCATATATCTAAAAAAACATCAGTAGGTTATGGAGACTCGAAAATAACATTCCTCTATATGTGTGATTTGTTAGAGTACAGTTTTATAATTTTTTCTTCATGAAACACATTTTAGAACTTTGAAAACTTATGTGCCTAATTAAAATGAACTCGAAAATAACATTTCTCTATATGTGTTGGTTCGCTTGTCATGACTGTCCTCTCATTCAGCTAGCTGACTACTCATTCCTTTCGTAAGAGCAAATTAATTGCACACCCTTTGGTTCAAGTATAAACAAAATAGTAGCCTGTTTTTTTGTTAATACATATGCAAAACCCATGGAAGCATAACTGAACATATAATAAAAGGCTATAAGGTTGAAAATAAGCCATAATTTGATTAATATACAGAGACTGGAAACTGAATTACTCTGAATAACAGAACATCTGCAAGTAAGAACTGAAGATCTCAATCAGTTTTGGATTCCAAGCACACAGGATTAAATATGTAAGATCTGGCGAAAGGAAACCGACCATCATGAAGAAATGCATCAGGTATATCAGCAGTCCATGATTGTAATGTGTATCAGGTCCTTTCTTTTTTTGAAGTAACGCTGGTTCCTAAACTATCTGGACACTGTATTTGAGATATATTATATTATATGAATACAATTTATCTGATTCCTAAGCATGTATCAACATGGCGATGAATAGAGAAAGGGATTTGAGAAACAGAGTTACCTGTCTGCTGAATAGTGGGCATTCGACCGACAGGCAAACAACGCAAACATTGAGGAGGTTAACAGGGGCACCATGAGTTGTTCGCAGCCTCACTGATGTAGGCGACTTACTTATTTGCTTCAGATTTATTTCCATCAATACGCCTCCTCAATCATCATGGTACATGCATCTATCAGAACAAATTTGAAACAAGATTGTAGCATGAACAGAACTTGGACGCTAAGGAGATGCAAGCATACAGAAAAAAAGATCGGGGAGGACTGCATAATCTCAATCGGAGCATGATCAGAACTTGGACAGCCGATTTCTTTGTTTTGAAAGCAAACATATAATGGATGAACTATGAGAACTAAACAAAACTCTTTTGCATCAGATTGTAGTTAAATAAAATGATTATAGATGATTTGCTATTACACCCAACTAATAAAATGAAAAAGGAGGGGTCTACAAGAAAGGGAAATTTAATTTGTCAACAGAAACTCAAACCACACAAGATGAAGCATACCTCTGAAAATTCTTCAACCACACCACGCAGGAAGCAGCCACAAACAATGAAGGCGTGCACCACACCAGCGACAATTATTCATTGGAACACTAAGCCGCTTCCAAGAAGATATATTAAAGTGTCTATCATGTAGCCCAACCAATTGCCTGCATAATTTGACTCTATAAGTACTCAAGAACAATATGAATAAATCTCAAGAAATTTTCTCAAGGACATAACCAGGTAGGAATGTTCTCATAAATAATCCAAATTGGCAAACTATGAGTTGAAGATGCAGATTTCAGTTTCCCTAAATGACCGAGATGCATCTATAGCTCCAACATAAAAAAAGAGGTACAACTAACCATATAGATTTGAGAATACAATACTTGTCCAGGATAAATAGGGGCTAACTATCTAGCACCAAGCCTGATCCAACGTGACTATCAGGTTTCTTGATGGTCTAATTTAAAGCAGCAAAGAAAGAACAAATTCTACGTGAAAACTCTATTAATGTCTTCAGGTAAATGCTTCTTCGTGTATCATATATGGCAGTTTGATAGAAAAAAAATAAGAAAACAATAGAGCAAATTAAAATATAATTATGTTTATCAAAAAGGCATAAGATAATCGATGAACTATAACTGGTGTAAAGCTCATCACCAATGTGAAGTATTAGCAGGCAATAGCAGCCTAATTATATTGGAAAGAAGATAAGTGTGAGACCCTGGGTTGTTTTATTTAACTATATAAGAAAAGCTACAGGTTGGCCCGACATTCTTGTAGGCGCCACTAATTGTGAGGATACATGTGTAGGGTCACACGATTGAAACAATGAAAGAACAGAAAACCGGCCAAAGACACCTTTTCCAAAATGCAACACATGAGGCAAATATTGTCCAGGAAACAAATATGATTAGTAAAACATCACCTCATTCAAAACCATTAGGATGAGTTCTGGAAGACCAATTTCCATGAACCGAACTACCTGTATTTCATCATGCATGTATCTTTTATTATTAGGGAAAGATATAAAAGCTATGGATTTATATTCAAAGACTTCCAATGAAATAATTCCATACTCAGAGTTTATGAATTGAGCGGTCACGTCAAACAAAAACTTGCGACTATGTATGTAACTCCGTGCCTGGTCTTCTCTTGTATATTGAAGTAATTCATCAGGTTCGCTTCTTCACTGATTCTTTGGTTTGAACATCGAACAATCGTCCTATAGTCAATATATTAAATAATAAAATATAATACAAGTAGAAAAGGAAGAAAAGGGCAAAAGGTTAATATGTTAAATTTTTCTCAAAAAAGTTAATATATTAAATAATAAAATACTATACAAGTACAAAAGGAAGAAAAGGGCAAAAAGTAAACTTTATGTTTCACAAATGGGTTTTAGTCCAGTCAGTGGGCTGTGTCCAAAAAAAATATGCATGCGTCTGACATTTTGGCTCTTGCCCGGGTGAATGTCGGACATGATCTTTTCATGCCTTGCTAGATTTCAGGCTACCAAAAATCAAGCTTTCGGGATTGGAAATATTTTACACTTGGTCGCACTAATGTTTGTTCAAGGCAACAAAAACTCGTGTCGAAATCTCATCGTTTTGGTGTTGTTCACCATCCACACGTAGGTGCATGGCGCAAACAGATGGCTTGTCAATTGCAAAAAAAGAAAGAGGGGGGGGGGGGGGGGGGGGGCTTATCAATTTATCAATTGCAAAGAAAACGAAGGTTCGGCCACAAGGAACCAAATCAACCTAGTTCGTAAATTTGGTTTATCTAACAGCATAGAAACACCGTACATATATGATGGCCAAGATTGAAATCCCAATTTTAAACACAACTCAAGGAAAAAAAATTACAAATTCAGTTGTGATTGTTTTCAGCCAAAAGTCCATGGTCCAACTGACATGAATTACTACCATTGCCATGCTTTTTTTCTCCATGTGCACGATAATTTGGTTTAGAATGTGTGATATGGTAGATATATGTTGCATCTGTGTCCTCATTTACTTTTAGATTATTTTTATCACTTATAGCAAGACTTTGATTTCAGCTACACCGCGAGAATGGGTGCATCTTGTACATTCTCAACCTACGGATATATACAATGGTGCTATCTTAGTAGTGCCACGTGGTGACGTCCGGATAATTAAGCTACAGTAACTTTCTACTAATGATGCCACGTCACCTTGATTACTGTTGCTAATCTCACGTTAGTTCGAAACTGACTCAAATTCAAATTCAAAATCAAGCAAACAACAAAAGTTTTCAAATATTAAAACTAAAATGTTCGGGGTGAGCCAAATAATCCATACTAAATATTGGTGTAGAAACCACACTCCTCTAAAGTATTTAAATGCACCATAGCAATTAAAACAGCGGCAAAACTGTTATTTGATAAATACATTTAAATAATAAATAATTACAAAACTATTTTATTTAGGTGCCAAAGTTAATGTGGCAGTAGTATATTTATAAATGCAAATTTAGGTGCTAGTGTTAATTTTTATAAAACTGAAATAAAAAGGAATAAAAATAAAACAAAAAAAGGAAAAGACTAAACAAAGAAATAAAGTCAAACAAGAGAAAAGAGAAAAAGCCCCCCCCACTGGGCCAACCGGCCCAGCCCCGTATAACTCCCCCAGCCCCCGACCTAACCCTAGCTCCTCCTGTCCCGATTACCATCTCTCCCTCATTCCCACCTCGCGCCGCCAGGGACGAGCGAGAGCGCTCCCGCTCGACCCCGCAGCTCCTCCCGCCGGCCACGCCCTGCCCCTCCCCTGCACCTACCTCCGCCGCCACTCCCGTGCCGAAGCCCCCCCCCGACGTAGGCCCGCCACCTCGACGTCGTCACCCGAGCCGGTGACCTAGCGCACCCTGCGCCTCCGACGTCGGCGTCCATCCCCGGCGCCGCCTTGTTGCTGGCGTGCTCCGCCACCTCGTCGGCGTCGCCCCATCGCCTCTCCCTCACCGACGCCAACGCGCCCCGTCGTCCCCCTTCCCTGCTCGCAAGTGAGCGCCACCGTCCCCCTTCGCCCCCTTTCTTCCTGGGTCGCCACGGTCACCACCCCCCCACGCGCGGTCGACGCGCTTCGGCCGTGCCCGTTGCGCACTCACCGTCGCCCCGTCTCCTCCGCCCCATCGTGCCTTCCCGGCCAGCCGTGGCCACCGACCGCGCCCTTGGCCGTCCTCCCTGGCCTTGCCCGCACGCCCGCCGTTCGCTCGCCGTCGCCGCCAACCGCGGCCCCGGCCGGTCGGCGCCCCGATCCGGCGCCCCGGGGCTCTGCCCGCCGTGCTAGGGTCAGCCCCGACGGGCGCCCACACCCGTTTCCACGCGCCCGCCCCGGTCGGCCCCCTGGGCCACTGCCAGGTGGGGCCCCGCGCCCATGAGCCACTGCCCCTGGGCCCGAACCCCCTATGGGCCACAGACAGGTGGGCCCCGCGCCCAGAACGTAGATAAAAAAAGAAAAAAAGGGAATTAAAAAGAATAATAATATATAAATAAATAAATAAAATTAAAAATAATTAATTAATTTGTTAATTAATTAGTTAATTAACCCTGTTTAGATTAAACTAATTTAATTAATTAGTTTAATTAATAGTTAATTAATTAGTTAACCCTAATTACCCTAATCAGTATATGACATGTGGGACCCACGTATTAGATGACTGCTGACGTCAGCATGATGTCATGCTGATGTCATCGCAACACTGTTTTGGATAATGTTGAATTAAATAATTAATTAAAATTCAGAAAATGATTAAATCTTTAGAAAATCATATAAAATAATCCGTAACTCAGATGAAAATACTTTCTACATGAAAGTTGCTCAGAACGACGAGATGAATCCGAATACGCAGTCCGTTCGTCCGCCACGCGTCCCTAGCATAGTGAACCTGCAACATTTCACCTCCGGTTCATCTGTCCGAAAACGTGAAACACCGGGGATACTTTCCCGGATGTTTCCCCCCTTCACCGGTATCACCTCATACCGCGTTAGAACACGTCTAGCTCTGCCTGTTGTCCTGTTATGCACTTGCTTGCTATGTATTTATTATTTCTCCCCCCTCTTCTCTTCGGTAGACCCCATGACAATGCTGATGCCCCTGTGGTCGACTATGTCACCGACGACCCCTCCTTCTTGTCTGAGCAACCAGGCAAGCCCCCCCTCCTTGATCCCCAGATATCGCCTATTCTTCTCTATACTGCTTGCATTAGAGTAGTGTAGCATGTTACTGCTTTCCGTTAATCCTATCCTGATGCATAGCCTGTCATTGTTGCTACAGTTGTTACCCTTACCTGCTATCCTACTGCTCAGTATAGGATGCTAGTGTTCCATCAGTGGCCCTACACTCTTGTCCGTCTGCCATGCTATACTACTGGGCCGTGATCACTTCGGGAGGTGATCACGGGTATATACTATATACATTATATACATGACACATGTGGTGACTAAAGTCGGGTCGGCTCGAGGAGTACCCGCAAGTGATTCTGATGAGGGGGCTGAAAGGACAGGTGGCTCCACCCTGGTAGAGGTGGGCCTGGGTTCCCGACGGCCCCCGACTGTTACTTTGTGGCGGAGCGA
The DNA here is from genome assembly GCF_018294505.1 of Triticum aestivum. Taxonomy (NCBI): domain Eukaryota; kingdom Viridiplantae; phylum Streptophyta; class Magnoliopsida; order Poales; family Poaceae; genus Triticum; species Triticum aestivum. The sequence continues at coordinate 367,167,266 of NC_057808.1, read as the reverse complement.
CAGGGCAGGTTGAGACCACCTAGGAGAGAGGTGGGTCTGGCCCTGGTCGGCGTTCGCGGATACTTAACACGCTTAACGAGATCTTGGTATTTGATCTGAGTCTGGCCATTTGGTCTATACGCACTAACCAGCTATGCGGGAACAGTTATGGGCACTCGACGTCGTGGTATCAGCCGAAGCTCTTCTTGACGTCAGCGACGGAGCGGCGCGCGCCGGATTGGACTGGAACGCCTGCTAGGCTAGGTCTGCTTCCGGCCGCGCACGCAATGTGCAGGTGTGCAATGGGCGATGGGCCCAGACCCCTGCGCGCATAGGATTTAGACCGGCGTGTTGACCTCTCTGTTGAGCCTAGGTGGGGCTGCGACGTGTTGATCTTCCGCGGCCGGGCATGACCCAGAAAACTGTGTCCGGCCAAATGGGATCGAGCGTGTTGGGTTATGTGGTGCACCCCTGCAAGGAAGTTTATCTATTCGAATAGCCGTGTCCCTCGGTAAAAGGACGACCCAGAGTTGTACATTGACCTTATGACAACTAGAACTGGATACTTAATAAAACACACCCTTCCAAGTGCCAGATACAACCCGGTGATCGCTCTCTAACAGGGCGACGAGGAGGGGATCGCCGGGTAGGATTATGCTATACGATGCTACTTGGAGGACTTCAATCTACTCTCTTCTACATGCTGCAAGATGGAGATGGCCAGAAGCGTAGTCTTTGACAGGATTAGCTATACCCCTCTTATTCTGGCATTCTGCAGTTCAGTCCACTGATATGGCCCTTTACACATATCCCCATGCATATGTAGTGTAGCTCCTTGCTTGCGAGTACTTTGGATGAGTACTCACGGTTGCTTTTCTCCCTCTTTTTCCCCTTTCCTTTCTACCTGGTTGTCGCAACCAGATGCTGGAGTCCAGGAGCCAGACGCCATCGTCGACGACGACTCCTACGGCACTGGAGGAGCCTACTACTACGTGCAGCCCGCTGACGACGACCAGGAGTAGTTAGGAGGATCCCAGGCAGGAGGCCTGCGCCTCGTTCGATCTGTATCCCAGTTTGTGCTAGCCTTCTTAAGGCAAACTTGTTTAACTTATGTTTGTACTCAGATATTGTTGCTTCCGCTGACTCGTCTATGATCGAGCACTTGTATTCGAGCCCTCGAGGCCCCTGGCTTGTATTATGATGCTTGTATGACTTATTTTATTTTTAGAGTTGTGTTGTGATATCTTCCCGTGAGTCCCTGATCTTGATCGTACACGTTTGCGTGTATGATTAGTGTACGGTCAAATCGGGGGCGTCATACACGTAGGATAAACGTTGAGGTGAAGGAGAAAGAAATCATAAGAAAAGGCTTGTCTTATCTTATTTAAGAGATGATCTCTTAGCACAATGTGTCTCAGCATGTTTTTAGGAATGACTAGTTATTGAAGATAAGATTAAGAGATAACCCATTATAGACATGTTTTTATTGTCATCTTTAAACTACATGCAAGACTTAAGATAAGACTCTTATTAATCATTGTACATGCCCTAACATGATTTTTGGGATAGCTATGACCTATCTTAGTCATCATCCACATCATACATTATCAAACTCAAATGATTTTGCCAAAAAATCAAAGCAGTGGGTCAAGGTCAGCAAGTCAAAGAAGAAGGGGAAGGGGTAAGAATACGATGCCAATAAAAAATCTCAAGAAGAAGAAGACCTCAAGCGTGGAGGGATAAGCATCTACAGCCGGGCGCCCAAACCCGCCTCAAACACCCGGGCGAACGGCCCGGTCACTAACCGGTCACGAAAATTCGACCCAGACAGACGCCTTAAAACGGGCCTCAACCGCCCAGGCTGACCGGTACTCCTCAGATCCATCCCAAATATGGGGTGGATATGAGGGCGCCCTAGCGTGTTCGCCACGTCGGAACAGACAACCCGACCCCACCTCAAAATTGACCAAATCCACCCCCTCGACCTACCAGATCCATTTGCTCTCTCCTCTCTTCTTCTTCCTCGGCGACGTCCGTCTCGCCGCTCCGCCGCCACGCTTGCTCTGCAGCCATTCCTAGCCTCTGCGCCGTCAGCACCGGCACAACAATCCACTCTCCCGTCCTCCCCACTAGGGACGTCGTCGCCGGCCCGGACGCCGCCGTGGTATGTCCGGCAACTCTCTAGTTCCGCCTTGCGTTCGATGTGTTCGAAACATTGTTCGACCTATTTTTTATGATTTTATTAGGGAAAACGATGAATTTCAATGCTTCGTCAGAAAGGAGTATGGACTGACAGAGCTTGATTAAATGATTCAAGATGAGTTCTTTATTCCTCGGATCCGGACCGGCAGGTGGAGCATATTCTCAACTTCAAGGGCTCAATCAAAGGGAAAAGAGTGATCAATCGGGATAGGGTGTCTGGAGCACGACTACTGCAGAGGGACTACTTTGCTCCGAACCCAACTTTCCCGGATGATGCAAGGTTTCGTCGCCATTTTCATGTGCGAAAACCATTGTTTTTGCGCCTTGTGGACGGAGTGGAGGCACACGATGACTAGTTCAAGCTCAAAAGGGATTTTCGCAGCCAACATTCTTTCTCTACTAAGCAGAAGCGCACGGTTGCTTTGAGGATTCTTGCACTTGGTATTGCCATAGATGTCGTTGGTGAGATGGTCAAGATGAGGGAGAGCGCATGTCTGAAGACTACTGTCAAGTTTGCCCGCGCCATGGTGCAAGTGTTTGGAGCAGAGTATCGGAGAGAACCAAATGCGCATGACATAGAAAGGTTGTTGGCTATTGAAGAGGCCAGAGGGTTTTTAGGAATGCTAGATCAATTGATTGCATGCATTGACAATGGAAGAACTGCCCCGAAGATTTGCGAGGAATGTATCAAGATCACACCAAAGAGTCCACCATCATACTAGAAGCGGTGGCATCACATGACTTCAAAATTTGGCATGCTTTCTTTGGAATATCGGGATCTCACAACGACATCAACGTGCTTCAGCGATCTCCGGTGTACATGAGGCTTTGTAATGTGGAATCGCCGCTGTGCAACTGCACTGTCAACGGCCGTGCTAAAGATAGGATACTATCTTACCGACGAGATCTATCCTTAGTGAACGGCGTTTGTGAAGACCGTATCCGAACCACAAGGTAAAACAAAGCCACTTTGCAACAATGCGGGAAGCGGCTAGGAAGGATGTGGAGAGGGCATTCAGAGTACTTCAAGCTCGACGGAGAATTGTTCTTGCAGCTGTAATGATGTGGAAATCTAAAACTTTGTGGCAACTCATGACATGTTGTGTTATTTTGCACAATCTGATTGTCCAGGATGAGGGTGATGGTGCAGGCCAAATCAATGATTTTGAAGCACCTGGAGAACAAGTTCAAATCCCGAAAGATCAAGATGCAGCTTAGCTTATGAACTTTCTACAAATGCATCAGAATCTTAGAGATCATCAGGTGCACGCATAGCTACTCAATGATCTTGCGGAGCATATGTGGACCCATACTCAAAACCAAAGAGCTAATGTTTGAGTTTTGCACTTAAATAAATTGTATGTAAAAACTGTGTATTTTCGGGACCAACATGTTATTTACGTGTGACCTTGGCGTGTATGATGGACGTGCATGGATTGCATGGATTTGCGAGTCCGGATTTGAGATACATGGATGCCGGGCACAAGATATGAGGGGCCGGTGTGCGCTGCTCAAGGACACGTCCGGACGCACCCGAGGGTGTATAGGGTGCCGGATTTTCCAAGTCCGGCCGTAGATGCTCTAAGGCTTAGTCCAATATGGATACATGAGAACGAATATGTGAATAGTGTCCATTCTGATCTTGTCTTCTTCTGGCACTATTCATGTAAATTTGTCATTTTTTTCTCGATGTGTATTTTGAATGTAGTTTCAAATTTTAGGGCTCGTAGACACATAAGTCTTGCGGGCATTCACAAAATTTAGTTTTTTTAATGTTTAAATTGGCTTATTTTGAAATTGGAGCACATGACCATGTAATTGCATAAGACCATGTATGTGTTGGGAGCACCCGATACTTCCCCATCAAAAAAGAGATAGTTGCATTGCATGTACCACTCATATTGCTAATGATGTGGCGGTGATTTTCGCTGAGACCTTGGTGCCACAAATAAAATGAAAATAGGCCTAAAAAGCCCGAAACAACAAAAACTAGAAGTGTGGTTGAAATTGACTAGTATTGGAAATTAGGCTTTGAATGTGTTTGACTTCAAAGTTTAGCGCCTAAAAATAAACTCATGGTGTTACATTCAACTCTGGGTACATGTAAGTTCCAATAAAAAGGATAGTTCGTCTAAATTGAACCGACATGTTTCAAATCATTGGAGAGACAAATTTTCTAGTTCATAATCCACTCATATGGTGAACGTTAGGTTAATGAGTTGATAAAAATTTATATAGAGGAAAATTAATTTGTATAACTTTATTCGGTGAAATTTTAATTAAATGCCAAATTGCTTTTGATTTTATGTGTTCTAATCCATATTGCATGTGTTCAACTCTTCGTCATGATTTTTTATTTATATTCTTAGACCAGAAATTCTTCCGTTTCTCCGAATCTGAATGCGGGTTGCGATGTCATGTTTATGTTGGAAAGTGTAATGGTTGTCATTTGGAAAACTATTTCGGAGGAAATCTGCCGAAGTGTTGAAGCACTTGTGTTTTGGAAAGAAAGTTTCAATGGTGCAGATTGCACTAAACGAGGTTCCTATATTTGCTCTTTTTATTCTTGCAAGTTGGTGATCTTGAACGTTAATTAATTCTTAACCCAACATAAATTAGTGTTTTTTCCTTCGGTAAAGGATTATACAAGAGTACCCGGACAAGTTGGTAGTACATATATCCACGTAACGTACGTGGACTGAGCTCCCTCTTTTCGTACGTAAATTCTTGTATAAGTTGGTGCTCTTGAACGTTAATTATTCTTAACCCAACAGAAATTAGTCTTTTTTCTTTCTTCTAGAAAGGATTATACCGGAGCACCAGGACAAGTCGGTACATATCCACATAACGTACGTGGATTGAATGGTCTATCTTGCTCGAGTACATTCTATGATTACTTGACATGTGAAACACGAGGGTCAAATCATGCATCATACACACCCAGATCCAGAGAGGAACGCGCCTTCTCCCTCCTTCCATCTATAAAGAGCCTAATGTGTTTTTTAAGACTATTTTTGACTATTGATAAGATTAATAATATATGAGATGTATAATATGAAAATTATATAATTGGAAGCTCCTTTCACGTACGAATTTGACGGTATGCTTTGTGTAACTTGCTATCATATATTATTGCTCTAACAGTTGATCAAAGTTAGCCTCGAAAAACGCATTAGGCCGTATATAGTTGGAAGGAGGGAGTACAATTCTTGTATCCGGAAGAATCCCTATCTGAAAGAGAGAGAAAACTTTGGAATGGACCCAGCTGAGGAACGGGACAATTTAGTAGTTAAAGGGCAACTCAAGGGGGCAGATTCTCTGGTCATTGCCACCCTTATTGTGCCAATAAATCAATTTTCCAAGGTTGCGTGAGAACCTGCAAACCTTACGTAGCCAGGTAAATTCCTAGTTGTACTATTCCCAGTTAGCTGTAAATAAACTTCAGCCACATCACACATGCATGCATCGCCAATGAAAAGTATGCGAAATTGAAGTAAGGAGCTAAGGATCATGACGAAAATAGAGACGTCGAACGGGAGTTTTTCCTTCTTCTCACACGGTCACGCTCTTTGGATATATTCCTCTAGTCATTTCTAAGGTTACGTGAGAACCTGCAAATCGTGCGTAGCAGTTAATTTCAGCCAGGCGTGCGTTGCCAAGGAAAAAGTATGCGAAATCGAGGTAAGGGTCGTGACGAAAATATGTAGAGCGTTTCGTTCGGCTCACATGGTCACAATCTTCGATGTATTCGGACCATGTATTGCTGGAAATTGCTGTGTGCGTGTGCGAATATACGTCGACGAGGCTACTTTCTCGCCTAGAGATACGTAGCAGCGACTTGATGCGAAAATCTTTTGTTTGATACGGAGTACCGTGTTTAGTTAGCATGAGAACACATGACATGACATGCACGTAATCTAACAATGGACAGGGAGATGAGTAGACTAATAGCAATCCGTTTGTCCTTGCATGCATGCATAAATGCTAATAGAGACAACGATCTCACAACTAATTGCAGTGTCGTACTACAATGATTTAACAGGAATTAATTAAGAGCGTGGAACATATGTCATAATATAGTAGCGTATCATCTCGACTCGACTCAGTACAGTATTGTTCAACCAAAACGTATATGGACCACACATCCGCTGGAAAGTAGTCGAAACTACTGTTTTGTACAACAGGATTACACTTGGTTAGAATTGGACTGACGCCGTTCCATTTAGTTCGTATTCCCTCCGTTCCAAAATAGGTGACTCAACTTTATACTAATTTTAGTATAAAGTTAGTATAAAATTGGGTCATCTATTTTGAAACGGAGGGAGTACATAATACACCTTCTCTCTTCCTTTCTTTTTGGCATCAAGTACGTAATACACCCTCAATTATTGTATAACTACATATACGAACATAGATACCCGGGCTACATGTGCACCTTCTTCAGTCAAACTCCAAAATGGAACGTATGAGGCTTTCTTTCCTCCCTGCTCTAGCAAGAGGCGAACATAGCGGTGGCGATCTACCCACCTCTCCGGTGTTGATCATGGCCCCCCTCTGCATCCGTCTACCGCTCCGGCGATGGGAGGGGGCGGGGACCCCAGTGCTTTGGTTGGGTAGGGGTAGGGGTACCACTACTAGGAAAAGGGCTATAGCTGATATGGACATTAATGACGCACCATGTATGTGGTGCACCACTGCTATATAGCAGTGGCGCACCAGATATAGGTGCGCCATTATTGACATATTACTAATGGCGTACCTGGTGTGTGGTGTGCCATTAGTAGTTTTGAAAAAAAATAAAAGAAAAATTTGTTAGTAGTGGCGCACCAGGGGATAGTGCGCCATTACTAGTTGACATAGTAATGGCGCACCACACCCACCGTGCGCCATTAGTAGTTTTGAAAAAATAAAAATAAAAAAATTGTCAGTAGTGGTGCACCAGTGGACAGTGCGCCATTACTAGTGTGCGCCATTACTAGTTAAACTAGTAATGGCGCACCACACACCAGGTGTGCCATTAGTAACCCTGGTACTAAATGCACCCCGACCGCCTTTTCAGTTTAAAAAAATAAAATAAAATGATGGAAATGTCAAAAAAATAAAAGAAAATAAGTTTCCCATGTGATATGTGGTCTAGTTGTTGGGAAAATTTACAAATATGAATTTCGACTTTATTTGCAAAATCTCTTTGGAATTTAGTAAAATGGGCATAACTTTTGCATACGAGCTCGGATTAAAAAGTTTTTTATATGAAAAATCATCTACTCGAAAAGTTACATACGAATTGAACCAGGGAAACCTAACAAAACAAAAGATACAGGGCTTTTAAGATCTAGAGTGGGAAAAATGAAAAAAAAAATTCAAACTTACTAGTGGCGCACTTTTGGATTTTTTTTTTCAAAATATGATACGTAATATGACCGGAAAGTTTGAAATATTTTTTCAAAATTTCATCATGCTCATGAACATGAACAAATTCCTAGACATCAACAAGGTTTAATAGGATTGATATGATAGATATATCAACAAGTGCCTGTGAAGTGAGCTGGCACTAGGGTTGGATAGAACTGCGAAGTTAAGCGTGCTCGGGCTGGAGTAGTGTGAGGATGAGTGACCTTCCGAGAAGTTTGACCACAGAGTGCGATTTGACTTGAGATTAAGCATAGTGACCCGAGATTAAGAAAAAACGAAAAAAAATTTGAAAAAAAATTCCTGAAAAAATTTGAAAAAAATTTATTGGTAATGACATACTTCTATGTGGTGCGCCATTACTATTTTGTTACTAATGGCGTGATAATAGTGACGCACCTGTAGTGTGCCATTAATGGCAAAAACAGGTGCGCCAAATTAGCCTTTTCCTAGTAGTGTACGGTATAAATAGTTTAGGGTGTGTCTCTGGTCGGCGGCAGCGAGACATTGGCTGTGGCGTCAACATTGAATACATTATCCCCGTCTCGCCCTTGTTTTGGTGGTACAGCATACCATCTAGAGGCGTGTGGAGGATGGTGTGGTCCTTGCAGAGGCAGGGCTCGGCGGATGATAGTGCTTCATCGTCGAGATTTGTTTGGCGGGACAAAATTAACGGAGCTTCGACGTAGATTCCAGCTGTCTCCTCGGGGCGGTAGTTTACGTTTATCATCATGTGTGCCCCTGTGAGGTCTGGTGTCAGGTGCTTCAGATCAATCCAATAGTTCAACGACAGCGACTGGAGCTCCTGGCTCTAGTCTATAGGGGCACATGTACGAAGACTTCTCGGTTATCATCGCCTAGGTCAGGCCCGCTCCAGTAGGGGATCGACTACAACTACACGTCATCGGTTTGTTTTAACTGCAGCAGCGGTCATTCGGTGGTACAGAGATCATGAGGCTGTTTGGCTTGCGCCCACGCCAGCCTTACCAACGCGGGGCTAGCCAAATATTTGGCGGACAAATTCGCCGCCGCTGTCTCGCCGGGAGTTGCTGCAGAAACTAAACGGGGAGCCAAAAAGTTGGCGCATGTCCAAAAGATTGGCGTCCGTCCAAACGCTGGCCAAGGCATCTGGTCAACGCCAATAATTTGGCGTGGCGGCTCTCGGCTGTGAACCAAACAACCTCCTTGATGTAATTTTATTTGTTTCGGATGTTATACTTTTGATGAACATTTATAATATATCCGGATCCTTTTCCACAAAAAGGAAAATATGTGTACCTTCTTGGGTTACTTAACATATGCACCATTATCCTCAACATGTAAGGATCAAAACTTTAAGAAAAAGATAAATTTTTTCAATGACCGATGGTGACTTCACATGTGCGATAGAATACAAAAATATTGAGAGAACAAATATATAAAAACAATTTAATAAGAAATCAAGCAAAAAACTAAAAAAATACTGAAATCTTATTGAAGATTCAGGAAAAACAATGTGTCATGTTTGAATTAGATTTAGGGAAAAATCATTGCATACCACTTTTAGAGCATCTACAGCCGGACCTCTCAAACCCGCCTCATTCGTCCGGACGGGCTGCCCGGTCACGTTTGTTCGACCCAGACGGACGCCTCAAAGGGGCCTCAAACGCCCAGGCTGACCGGCACCCCCCATATCCAGCCCAAATATGGGGCGGATATGTGGGCACCCGGGCACGTCCGCCACATGGGACCGGACCCATGCTGGCCCACCTGACCCCACTTATATTCGTCCCCATCCTCACGCCGGAGCAAACCCTAACCACTTCACTCCACTCCCCTCCGCCACCCGAGTTCATTTCCGATGGTTTCCGCCCTTCTCCGCCATGGCAGGCAGCGGATCGGACTCCGACTAGTCTTGATCCGTCGATTGGGGTGTCATTCCGCGTGGGTTGGAAGAGGCAATGGCAGTCCACATTGCACTCCTCCGCTTCCGGGAGGACAACGCCCCGCCAACGGACGGATCCGTCCGCCGCGACACCATAGCGTCGGCTCACAGGACACTCGGGGTCCTCTGGTGCTGGATCCTCACGGTCCCGGCCGGAACACCTATCCTTCCCCATCACCAGTCGGGCAATGTATGAGTCCCACCGGAAACGGGCGGCCCACCATGGGAAGGAGAGGATAAGGGCCGCCGCGGCGCGTATTACGGCGGCGGAGGCGGCGGCGCGGGCGGCCGCAGAGCAGGAAGCCATCCACGCCCGCATTTTGAAGAAACGATAGCGGAGGAACACGCGCGCCCTCGCCCTTGAGCAGAATCGGGCGGTTCGTGCCATGGCTGGACTGCCACCGAAGGAGGAGAAGGAGGACATCGACGGCGAGGGCAGCTCCGACGACGAGCAGATCCGGCTCAATCCGTACTGCGTCTTCGACCGGTACTTCCCCGAGAAGGACAGCAAGGGCGCCGGGAAGGGTAAGGGCAGCCGTGGATGAACTCCACCATAGCCAAACATGCCAAATTTTGGTAGTCCGATGACATGTTTAGTATAGTGTAATGGAGCAGCAGGACGATGCGTGTGCGTCGACGTAGTTACATGAGTTTGTACGGATTTGAGATATGAATTGAGGTGTCCGAATATGAATTGCATTTTGAGGAGTGCTCGTTCACTACCTACGGACGCGTCCGGCGCGTCCGCGGGCGTTTGAGCGGCCAGATTTGTCAAGTCCGGCTGTAAATGCTCTTACATGTTGCTACGTTCTACCAATTTTGCTTATTTATATCTTGGATCCAATAAAAGATCAGTGCGTACCTCTGTCGCTATAATTTACATTTCGGTACCACGTACACGTTTGATTAAAATAGACGCGTACTGGCTGATGCAAAACCAAATATATGCCGTGGTCAAGCATTCAATATGCCTTAGATCTCACACTAGCACATATGTCCCATGCGTTGCAATGGAGAAAATTAATGTTTTGTGCAAGCATAATGTCTCACAGCACCGGATTTACTATGAAGAACATGCTGCAACAAAGCATCCTTCTAAATGAACATAGAAAAATACGTTGCAATATAGCCGTGTTCATATTTTCTTTGCCGGACATAATCTCCCACTGATTCCATTTAAGTATAATCTTTTTTAATGCCATTTAAGTATAATCCTTTCATTAATTACCATGACATCCTCACTCATTTTAGTCGGAAATCAAATCCTTTCTTTTCTAATTTATTAGCCCCAACACATTGAAGTCTGCATCCTTCCTTTTAATTATCCTACCTTTTTACCTCAAATCCTTCATATAGAATTTATTAAGATCACGATCTTTCTTTTAGTTATTCCACCTGTTTACCCATAATCCTTTTTTTAATTAGCCACATCTGTTTAAATATTCTATTAAGCCCACAATCCTTTCTTTATTAGCTCATTTGCTTAATTAGCTCGCCTAAATATGATGACTGCCACTCGTATATTTAGAGCGAGTTGGGATTAGTTAATTTGAAAGGTGCGTAGGTAGTTGGTTGTTACATCGAAGAGCTATACATGAGGTCATGTATTCAATTCCCACAATGTTGATTTATTTTGACCCAATTATTTTTCGCGAAAGCCCATAAAAGGCTCATGAACATACAAGTATCTGGGCCAGATGACTTAGCGTGTGTAAACCAAACGAAAAGGGCTAAACCAAACAAAGAATACCTATTCCTTTTAATAGTAGGTATAGATTACGATATCATTATCATTGCCAGGCACTCGTCACATGCATGCAACATGGCCCTCGTCGTAGACGTTTTCTGATTCTAAGAGCATGTTCAACAGGCACGCAAAACAATTTTTTACAGTGCGAAAATAATGGTTTTTTGCGCACGGCAGAGCGCTGGCTCCAGCGACCGCTGCAAAATATTGCACGCGCGAGCCACTCCAACAGGCGCTGAAAAAAACCGGCGCCCTCGAGCAACCAGAACACATATGAACGATATTTTGAAACAACATGAAGATAAAATCCAACAATACAAATAGCATAGTTCAACCAAACACCACAAACTAGTCTGATACAAATAAAACAACGGCGGCGGCGGCGGTGGGGGCGCCGGATGCGAGGAAGAAGAGGGCGGCGGGGGGAAGAAGGGGCGGCGGGCCGCTCGAGTGTGCAGTTGACGGCTCGGGCGCGCGCGTTTTATAGAGCGCGCCGCACGCCGCGCGCCACAACTGCTGCGCGTCGGGCCATTTTTTCGCGCGCGCGCGATTCTTTGCCGCGCGCCGGAATCTCCCACGCCTGCTGTAGCGTGCGAAACCGCTCAGCGCGTGCTAAAACACATGTTTCCCGCACGCGTGTGATTTTCGGCGCCGCTGTTGGAGATGCTCTAAACGCTACTGTGTGTCTCGCCGTGTCCACAAATGCGCTAAACGCAGATTCTGCATCTTGAAAAGGGTTATCTTCCCATCATTTTCAAAGCGGATGGGTCACGAGCTCATAGAAAATCATACGAGTTGCCAACAAAAGATCCAACACACGAGTCGTGCTACCAGCCGCAGCAAAAAAAAAGGTATAAAAATATCCCAATTCTTCTTGCGACCATGGACCTGTGTACCGTTTCTTTCCGTGGGGTGGCATTACTGATCTTGTCTAGCAGAGAACGACACTTTTGTCATCGATGATAATAACATATGTCCTGCCGCCTAGCCCTGCAGCCCCGGCAGCCACCAAACCCCGCCGTTGGCCGCCCCGGCCACGGCGTCCACTCCCCCTCCTTGGCATGGCACTCTCGGATCTCAAGTTTGAGCCAGACCTGGCGTTCGAGGCCTACATCTGGAAGCAGTTTAGGGTTCCTGTCAACCATCTGGAGGGTGGTAACCTTAGGGAATTCTTCCTCGTCATGGAAATTAGCAGATCCAAACTTCGCATCAAGAATAAATCGGTCAGTCTCATCCTTCAATCCTGCTTCGGTGGTCATGCGTCCCGCTTCAAAGTTTCCTGCCTCCAAAACTGGTCCTTCAAATTCAGTGTCTCATCTAAGGATGTGGGTTTTGCGATTATCAAAGGGGGAAATTATGTGAATGAGCTTTTTAACGTGGGTTTCTTTCTTTGGGGTCGAGGTGGACCTGATTTTTGAAAGGAATATCAACTCTATCTTAAGGAACTAGATCAGGAATGGACTCTTGTTGATCGATCAAGTGATCGTAGATCATATGCTGCTGCCATTCAAAGCCCACGCATCTTTCATCGCCCAGATTCCCAAGTTCATGCAGTCGTGATCGTAATCCGGTTGTTCTTTCCGCTTCAGAGTGCCTAGCGCAGTCAGTGCCTACTGTTTCTCCTATCTTAACTCCACCCAATAATATTGCAGTTACTAAGGTGGGTTCTTCGGCATTTCAAATGACTAGTCATAGGCCCATTCAATCTCGAGCTAGAGGCCGAGGACCCAACTTCTGTGTTCGGTGTCTTTCTCCTGATCACTTGCGGCCCAATTGCAATAACAGAATCAGGTGCCGCGGTTGTAAGCGTCTGGGCCATATTCAGGCGACTTGCCATTTTGGTGGCACGCTGAACTCTCCGGCTTCCTCGAACGGGGCCACAAATCAGTCTCTCAACTCGGTTTTGGGCAACAGTCTTGACAGCCGCCTCGCCCCCCCCCCCTTGACCCCACTCTCAGAGAGACAAGCAACCCCGCAGTCAAGTCAAATTAGCCTGCCACCCGCATTACCGCCCCTGCCGCCTCCCATTCCCACCGCCCAAATCCTCCACTGCTACAACTCTCCACTCCTCCGCCAACAATCCTCTCCTCCCCTGCTACCCCATCGCCAGCAATGGCTACCTTTCCCTTCGACCCTGTGCCCTTCCTTCCTGCGGGTTGCCAAGCCATTGAGGTTGAAGGCTGGCCGGCTCGCCATCGCGTCATCCATGGTAAACTCTTGCGACCAATGAAGACCTTGCCATAGTCACAATCATCCCGATGCTAGTCGGTGATGTTGCGTTTGTTAATGTTAGAGAGATCCTTCATGAATTCCTCCAGTCAAAAAGGTTGGTGTGGTCTCTATCACTAGATGCCCCTTTGGTCAGGCTTTTGTTCGACATCGCAGTGCTACAGATCGTGATTTGCTAGTTAGTTCTGGGCCTCATCAGCATGACGATGTCCACTTCGTCTTCCAGAAGCACAACAAGGGGATGAACTGGAAAAATTTCTCCCTCCACAGAGATGTTTGGCTTCTCGTAGTGGGATTCCCAGCCGACCTCAGATCTTTTCAAGAACTGTTCAATGCTACATCCAGTTTTGGTGAATTGCAAGTTTGGGACAGAATCAAATCTTCTGATGCTGCTGTCACTGTAAAGGTCAAGATTGATGCCCTAAGAGATGTTCCGGCCAGTATTGTAGTTTCCGGGGCTAACAGCCAGAGTGGTCAGTCTTGGACCTGTCCTGTGGTTATCTTCCAAGATATGCCGGCAGGGCCCCCCTACTAGATGAAGACCCGATTCCAGCAGATGGCAATCCCCACCCTAGGCCACCAGAACAGTTTCATCACCCTAATCAGAATAATCTGCTAGTGGGACCTGTTGTTGCACACCTGGTTCAACAAGATAATGCAAATGTTGATGACATGGTTATCGAACCTGAGGATGAGGGCTGGGCCACTTGGCTATGCCACAGGCCCCTGTTGACATGCATGTACAACCAGAGGACTTAATTGAGCTCAATGATCTGCTTGGCCCTTTGGATGCTGTAAATCCTTAAATTGTTGATAATGATGACAATGGGCTCACTCTTTCTCCTGGTTTAAATCTATTAGATGGCAATTCAGCTAACTCAGTAGGTGGAGGACCAGATATGCAACAATTGGAGGAACTTTTGGCACCTCTAGTGCTCCCTGCATTACAGCTGTCGGTGTCAAAACCGGCGGATCTCGGGTAGGGGGTCCCGAACTGTGCGTCTAGGGTCGATGATAACAGGAGACAGGGGACACAATGTTTACCCAGGTTCGGGCCCTCTCTATGGAGGTAATACCCTACTTCCTGCTCGATTGATCTTGATGAATATGAGTAATACAAGAGTTGATCTACCACGAGATCGTAATGGCTAAAACCCTAGAAGTCTAGCTTGTATGATTATGATGCTCTCTACGGAGCAAGCCCTCCGGTTTATATAGACACCGGGGGAATCTAGGGTTACATAAAGTCGGTTACAGAGGAAAAGAATCTTCATACGTGGTCGCCCAGCATGCCCTCCACGCCAAGGAGAGTCCCATCTGGACACAGGTACTAGTCTTCGGTCTTTGTATCTTCACAACCCACCAGTCCGGCCCACGGCTAACAGGCCGGACGCCCGAGGACCCCTTAGTCCAGGACTCCCTCAGTAGCCCCTGAACCAGGCTTCAATGACGAGGTGTCCGGCGCGCAGATTGTCTTCGGCATTGCAAGGCGGGTTCCTCCTCTGATGACTTCAAAGAGATGTATTCAGCCTTCCATTTAATGTCATGCCCTTCGGCTTCTGTGTATCAACGACTTCAGCTTCCACGTGTCGAGCGAATGCGAGGGGTCAGGGTATCTTTGCACATAACACCCCGGCCATGTAAAAAAGAGCGTCTATTTAAAGATATTGGATCTCAGATCCATTCGGCACCACGCGGAACAATCCTCAGAGCTTTCTAGGAAAGACCCGTCTAACATGGCTAGCGCTCCCAGCTCCTCCCCTGGTCCCTGCGGCCCAGAAAAAGGCGATTGGGAGAGGTGTTCCATTTCCCACGGTCAGCTGGCGAAGCTGCAAACACAGGGATTTCTTCCTCCCGCGGATCTAGTCCCTGTTCGGGCTGGGTTGACCTCCTTCAATGGCGGGGCCCAGGCGGAGAATTTCCCCAATCCATCTGGGGGGGGAACGAGTGTGCTTCGTCCCCTACTTGGTAAGAGGCGTCGGATTTCCAATTCATTCGTTTCTCCGAGGGCTTCTTGAGTATTATGGCCTCCAACTGCACAACTTCACTCTTGCCTCCATCCTGCACATCGCGGGTTACGTCGCTCTTTGCAAGCTATTCCTGGGCTGTGAGGCCCATTTTGAATTGTGCAAAGATGTTCTGCCTCGTCCCGCGTAACCACGAGGGATCAATATTTGAAGTGGGCGGAGCCAAGGTATGGCGCATCGCCGAGACCGGATACCTGTCAGGCACACCGAAGAAGGCATCCGAAGAGTGGCCTTCCAAATGGTTCTACATTGAGGATGCCGCCCTACCCGACCCAGTCCGAAGGGGTCTTCCTAAATTCACAAGCATTACATTGAAGAAACGCCACAGCTGGTGCCCTTGGAGCCTCGAGGAGGAAGATAGTGCGGAAGTCCAGCAACTCATGAGCAAGATAAAGACACTTGCCCAGTCCGGATTATCAATAGTCGAGGTAATGGCAACTTCCATAGTGCGAGGGGTTCAGCCACTCCAATACAGAGGGCTTCCCATGTGGCACTATAATGGGGAGGATGACGCCTCCCGCTGCGGCCGGAAAGGTCTGGACACCCCCGCCGCTTTGGCCAAAATATTGGCCGAACTGTTCAAAGGGGAGGAAGAGGAATTTATTCGTATTAAGCGCATAGATGAATTTTCCATGTACAATCCTCCCAGCTGGGTAAGTCCCAACCTCTCTGCTCTACTTACTCCACTCCCTGAGCCACTTTTAATGAATATTGATCCGTCCATTTATAACAGAAATGGCGAAAGATCTCCGAGGGGCTTCACAGCCCTGCCCCACAGCCAGAGGACCACAACCGGGACCTTGACCCCCGATTCGGAGAGGATCCGGATATATTCGTGGTGCTCGAGGATGGGGTGTTTTACCAGGCGAGCTATGACGGCATGGAAGTGGCCATCACCGCCGACTATCCCGGTCTTCTCCCTACCTCACACGTAAGTAATCGTGAGACATCTCCTCCGAAAGATTTTCCTCGTTCTGGCTCACCCACCGCACTGTCTTGTGCTCCAAAGGGAGGCGTTCGGCGCGCCATGCTACCCCAGAGGCTACTCCAAAGAGAGCGGCCTCCACGCCGGGCAAGCCTTCAAAGAGGAAGGCAAACGAAGACCCGGCCAAGCCTTCATTGAAGAGGTATGGATTTGTAAATATGCCCCTTGGCAGTCGCATCCAACTGTGACTTATTCCGTTTGTCCTGTATCAGGAAAAGAGTTCGCCGGACTATGTCCGGGGGTCCGGCCGGTCATACTCCCAGCAGCCGGAGTCCAGGTCCTGCCGTAAAGACGGGGGCTGATACGGGAGTGACGCCGGATTGTCCTTCGGCAGAGGATTCGGATGATGTATCCGTCACAAACTCGGAAATGGAGAGCGCCATGAATCATCGGTGCTGGAGGGCTGTTTTATGAGACCCCAGCTTTACAAAAGAGGCGTTTAATGCCTTCAGCTCGGCTGATGCATACATCCGATCTACTCGAGATTGGCTTAACAGAGCCACAGATCAGCATTTAAAAGATATGTAGGTAAGTTTACATTGTCCAAACATGATAATTATATACCAGTAGCTCCCGAGACTTGAAGCAGTTGATACAACTGATTTAAGGATCATTTTATAACCAGGTGCTTACGGAGAAGAACAACCTGTTGTCTCAAGAGCTAGAAAGGTGTCGGACACAGCTAACTGTTGTTACCGCCGAACTGGAGAAATCCGGGAAGACGTCACCTGGTAATAGTCCCCTCCATACAGAGAACATAATTAAATACCAGACATGCTAACACTGTTGCTTATATCATGACAGGATCGTCAGATCAACTGGAGGAGCAAATGAAAGCCGCTCAAGCGGGAGAGAAAGAGTCCAAAAGGCTACTCGCCGCGGGCGAACCTGTTCTAACACGAGTCAGGGAGGAGAAAAACAAGTTCCAGGATTCCAACACCCAGCTGGGCGAAGAACTGAAAGATGTGCGGGCCCAGCTGGCTGACTCCGTGAAGGAAAATAAAAGGCTACGAGGCGGTATATTCAGTATGTGGTCAAACTTACCTTCGAGGAATTCCGAGATGAAAGGAACTGATAGAGTTATGTTTGTAGGTATGCTGACTGGCCGTCCAGAAGAGGAGATGTCCGGATCGTCGGGCGATCTGCTGCAAGAGCTGTCGCAAATGCACGGGCAAGCTCGGCAGGCAATGCGAAGTGTTGCCAAGGCCTTATGGCCATCCACCTCCCCTCCAGGAATTATGGAGGAGCTTGTACAACTATTCAAGGGAGCGCGGCGGCGTTTCCGATTGTGGAAGATATCGGCCTGCCGGGAAGGTGCACAAGAGGCCCGGGCCATGGTGAAAACACGGTATACCAAGCTTGATCCGAATCGTATGGCCTGGGTCGGACCTCTAGGGTCAGATGGAAAAGAATTTCCCGTTAATTTGGTATATGACCAAGTAGAAGTAGCCGCCAAATATTCCCAACAGGATTGTAAGTTAGACAGCCTGCTAGACGGTATAGAGGAGGAAATTTTTGAGTCCAAGTGACTATGTACTTTCCTTGACATATTTATCTCTAGCCGAATTGTAAAACGATTGTCATGGCAGACCTTTTCGCTTCGACCTCTGGACCCGAAGGTGCGGAGTGTTTCCGAATACCTGAGCAGCAAAATAGACCGGGGTATGCGTGGAAACCAGGCGTAGGGGTCATAGTTGCTTGCACAGACAAGTTGTATCCGGCTAGTTATGTTATATTACATTATGATTGTAAGAAACATCTTCCAGAGAGAATAGTTCCGTTAAGGGTTCCTTTCCCTGGGTGTGCATGCGTGAATGTGCATGTCCGAACTGTGATTGAAAAAATCGTAGTATACGTAACATCTGGGGGTTCACAACGGGGTGAATGCAAAAACATCTTTAATCCACCGACCGAATATTCCCTTAAGAATGCTATCTTTCGGCTTCACCCAGTCTGAGGTACACATCCGGATGACCCGGCAGTAACAATCGCAGAGGTGCTCCCTTTATGCCCTAGCCGAACTAACGGGAACGTAGGACATAAGCACAGGAGCCAGGCAACCCAGCTTGGCCAAAACTTAAGTCATATCGATGCATATAATGGCGAAGAAAAGGTACATATGGAAAAAACGCATATGTGATGAGCTTGATGCTCGGAGAATAATAATAATAAGCTTTTGTCCGAGAAGCCCATAGGTATAATGGACATACATGTTCGAGGATGCGTACGTCACAGGTGCACAGTTTAGCCGGGCGAAAGCTTTAAGGCTAGAAAAAAAGGAAGAACAAAAAAAGAGGAAAAATAAATGGAAACAACAGGGAGAAGGAGACAAACAGAGAGTTCGGCGCTAGGCATAGAATCTTCGGAGTCTAGCCGTGTTCCAGGAGTTTGGCTCTAGGCGATTGTCTGATGCATCACGCAGGCGGTACGCTCCTCCAGTGAGAACTTCGTCAATGCTGAAGGGACCCTCCCATTTGGGCTTGAGTTTGTCCTTTTTCTTCTCCGACAAGCGTAGAATGAGTTCGCCAACATTATAACTCTTGGCCCGTACTTCTCTGCTTTGATATCTGCGGGCCTGTTGTTGATAAAATGCGGAACAGGCATTTGCAACATCGCGCTCCTCCTCCAGGGCATCTAGGCTGTCCTGCCGATCAAGCTCGGCCTCTCTCTCTTCGCACATGCACACTCGAGGTGAGTCATGGATAATATCGCAGGGCAACACAGCCTCCGCGCCGTACACCATAAAGAAAGGTGTATATCCAGTAGCGCGGTTGGGCATGGTCCGCAGCCCCCAGAGTACGGAGTCGAGCTCCTCAACCAAGTGCTTGTCTGATTCTCTCAAAGACTGCACTAGTCTGGGTTTAGTGCCGCTCATAATAAGACCATTGGCCCGTTCGACCGTTTGTTTGCGGGTGATAGACAGAGGCGTAATCGAGCTTTATACCCAGATTAGCACACCAGGTTTTCACCTCATCGGTTGTGAAATTGGAGCCGTTATCGGTGATGATGCTGTGTGGAACACCATAACGGTGCACAACACCGGATATGAATTCTATCACTGGCCCGGCTTCGGCCATTTTAACTGGTTTGGCCTCAATCCACTTAGTGAATTTATCCACCATGACAGCTGATACTTTTTCTTATGGCTTCCTCCTTTAAGGGGTCCGACTGAGCGAGTCCTGGATTAAGGGGTCCTCGGACGTCCGGCCTGTTAGCCATGGGACGGACTGATGGGCTGCGAAGATACGAAGACCGAAGACTCTCACCCGTGTCCGGATGGGACTCTCCTTGGCGTGGAAGGCAAGCTTGGCGTCAAACTATGAAGATTCCTTTCTCTGCAAACCGACCTTGTACAACCCTAGATCCCCTCCAGTGTCTATATAAACCAGAGGGCTTAGTCCGGAGGATGAATACTCATTATCATAGTCATACAGGCTAGACTTCTAGGGTTTTAGCCATTACGATCCCGTGGTAGATCAACTCTTGTAACACTCATATTCATCAAGATCAATCAAGCAGGAAGTAGGGTATTACCTCCATAGAGAGGGCCCGAACCTGGGTAAACACTGTGTCCCCTGTCTCCTGTTACCATCGACCTTAGACGCACAGTTCGGGGCCCCCTACATGAGATCCGCTCGTTTTGATACCGACATTGGTGCTTTCATTGAGAGTTCCACTGTGCCATCCCCAAAAGGTTTGATGGTTCCTTCAATCGAACACAACGATGCTGTCCAAGAGCTAACCTTCCTCCCCGGACAGATCTTCGTGTTCGGCGGCTTTGCTCTGCGGGCCAAATCGCTTGGCCATCTGGAGCAGATCGACAGCTACGCCCTAGGCCATCAGGTCAAATTTGGAAGCTTGAACTACGTCACGAACATCCATGGAGACTTCATCTTCGACGGATTCGAGACCGCGGCGGCCGCTCCCTATCACCTCGATGAACATGACTTAAATCTGTCATCGGACCACATCCAGGAGATAGCTCCTGTAACTGCTCTGGCCTTAGATCCGGAGCAGATCGCATCATCCAAGGACGGGAAGCTCAACCCCGCCACGGAGGCCGTAGACTCCATGGCGTTGGAGCTCCACATAGACTTAACCTCGCGTGATATCTGTGTCTCCGGAACCCCGGGCTCGTTTTCGGCTATAAATTCTGAACCACGTGCGACCGCGGACGTCGAGCCTGATCAGTCATCGATCATCGAATTCAGCGCCGCGGACATCTTCCGGCACTCGCCTTTTGGCGACGTGCTAAACTCATTGAAAAACCTATCCTTGGCGGGGGACTCACAGCTGAATTATGTCCGGTTCGAACTGCAGGCTGATGATGGAGAATTTCGCTTCCCACCCGCCACCCACTTCATAGCCACAGTCGAGGACTTAACCGACATGCTCGATTACGGCTCCGAAGAAATCGACGGTATGGACGACGATGCCGGCGAGGAGCAGGGTCAAAACCCGCCATTTACCGGATGCTGGACGGCCACTTCCTCGTACGACGTGTATATGGTGGATACACCTAAAGAAACCAACGACGATGACAAAGAAGATCCAGTTGAGGATAAACCTCCCAAGACACAGTCCAAATGCCGGCGTCATAGACGCCACCCTAAGTCACGTCATTTCAAAGACAGCAATACTGGCACCGGAGAAAATAATACTCCGGACGATGCCGAAGATAATGAAGACCCCATTGAGGCAACCTCCGAGCAGGAGGAATGGGAAGACGAGCAATTTAGCCCTGATGAATAGGCTGAACACAATGACTCGGAGGACAGTAATTATCTTCCACTCTCCTGTTGGAAATATGCCCTAGAGGCAATAATAAATTGGTTATTATTATATTTCCTTGTTCATGATAATCGTTTATTATCCATGCTAGAATTATATTGATAGGAAACTCAGATACATGTGTGGATATGTAGACAACACCATGTCCCTAGTAAGCCTCTAGTTGACTAGCTCGTTGATCAATAGATGGTTACGGTTTCCTGACCATGGACATTGGATGTCGTTGATAACGGGATCACATCATTAGGAGAATGATGTGATGGACAAGACCCATTCCTAAGCCTAGCACAAGATCGTGTAGTTCGTTTGCTCAGAGCTTTTCTAATGTCAAGTATCATTTCCTTAGACCATGAGATTGTGCAACTCCCGGATACCGTAGGAATGCTTTGGGTGTACCAAACGTCACAACGTAACTGGGTGGCTATAAAGGTGCACTACAGGTATCTCCGAAAGTGTCTGTTGGGTTGGCACGAATCGAGACTGGGATTTGTCACTCCGTGTAAACGGAGAGTTATCTCTGGGCCCACTCGGTAGGATGTGACACCCAAGTTTTTATTTGGATTTTTTTTAAAAGATTTTATTTGACTTGAGGAGAGTGATTTAAATTTTTCTTCAAGAGAACTCTCCCTCTCAAATATTTTTTATGGCAAAAGTTTTATTTGGATTCACCCAAGATCTGTCTTTGGTCTTGGAGATTCTTGCCTTTACTTAGACTCAAGAAAAAATGTTTTTCATTTGGGGAAAATAACTTTTGAAAATGCACTATGGCTTTTGGAAAAAAAATCCTTTGCCACTTTCAACAATTCCTTCTTGCCATGGCCTTAGTACAAATACTCTCTCCTAACCCTTCCCTCACCTTTGGATTATGATTTGCACCAAATCCAGCAAGTTGAACCTCCCCTATGTTTATTTTCCATTTAAATCTTATTCAAACAAATTTCTGCCTTCTATTCTAGCCATTGGTGATTTACAAAGGAACTCCATTCTCTGTTTTGATTTTTGCCCCCAAACCTTTTTCCCCTCCTAGTCCTTTGAACCCTCAACCAAGATCCATGAAGATCCACTGGTCTTCAGTTCAAATTTTTCAAACTACACCTGCTGCAAGTTTGGACCAGATTTGTCAAATTTGGTGAAATTCATTCAAAACTTTCTCCAAAAATTCCAAGTAAAATCAGCCTCTGGGTGCATTGAGTGGTCATCTCACCAAGTTACAGCCCCAGAAAAATTTATCTCATAGCCAAATCTTTCTGTCGAACACCTGCAGTGCATTGTCAATGTCAAGTTTCAGTTATGTTCAGAGAACATTGCAGTGCAGTGTCGTTTTCTTCAGAGAATGTTGTCGATCTCACCAGTGCCACTGTGTCGCCTTGCTCCCCATCCCTTCCCTCTTGTTCCTGCACCGCACGAACGCCTGGCACCTTGCGGACGTCGGCGACGAGCAGCAGAAAGTGCGCCGCCCCGTGACCGATGCCAGTGGCGGCTTTGCGGCCGCCAGCGGGAGGCACGGCGCTGACGGCGCCACCCAGCGCCGCCCAAACCACCAGAGCTCGCCGCGTGGCCTTCCACTCCCCCGAACGCGCTGCCACCCTCTGCCGCCGTCGAGCCCGTGCGGTCATCTCACCGTGGACCGACGCCATTACGCCAAGACCAACTCCGTTTAGCTGTGGAATGACACCAGTAACCTCCACTGATGCTGCCTGGCCACTCAAACCTCCTGCCAATCCACTGCATCGCCGTAATCGCTCGCCGGAGATTCTCCGTTCACGGCCACCTCGTCGATCCTCCTATAAATAGAGGCCCCGAGCTTCAACTCGAGCACACACCATCCCTGCACTCCACCTAGAGCACGCCTAGCCACTGGAAGAGCCCCGAGGAGGTCTCCTTCCTCGACTCCGGCCGCCGCAACCCGCCATGGGATCCAGCTCGATTCGCTCCCGTGCGTGCGCCTCTGCCTCCCTTCTCTTGCCAGTAGCTTCACTATGCATCCGTCCTTCTGACCCGCGCTTCAATTCGAAGTTTGCAGCCCTCCACCGGAGTTCTCCACCACCACCCGAGCCGCCGCCCGCCGGAGATAGTGTCGCCGTCGGCGTGGTGCTCCCCGTTGGTCGAGTCCACCACCCACCGACGCAGAAGAACACGCTGAAGCTCTTGGTACCCTCCGATCCTCCTGACTCGCCGTGGTTCGACGCCGGCGTCCACCGCAGTCTTCGGGCGCCGGCGAGCTTTTCAAACCTGACATGTGGACCCCGCATGTCAGCCTCTGTTCTATTCCCCTTCGAACCGTTTTCTGTTGGCGCCTTTGGGCAAAATACGCTTTCCCTCTTTAACTAGCGCATTTCTTTCCGAAGCGTTTTCTGTTTTCTCAGTTTAAACCCCGGAACTTTTCTGTTTCATTACAGATAAGTCCCTGGACAGAAACCTTTATAACTTTTAAATGAAAACGGATTTTTGAGTGATTCTTTTTCTGACAGTCTTGAAATTTTGTCTAGTTTTTTTATGGGATTTATTTGAAAAATATTTGGAGAAGTTTCTGTGCACCCATTGGTTTTCACGTTAGTGCCTGTTTTCGTGATTGCCGTAGGTTCCGGAAGAGGTGACGGAGCCGCGAACTTCGCCGAGCTAGACTCCGACTTCTCCGAACCGGGCAAGGATGTTTTGAACATTTGATATGACAGGTGTTTTGCATGTTTGCGTGAAAGTTTGTGCGTGGCATATGAGTGTCGGTAAATACCTCGTTGCTTGTAAGGCAACTACCCGCATGTTCCAAAGTTGCGATGATCTCTGATGAGAGATGGCCTAATCATGTGGTGACATGAAGGGCAGCAAGGTGGTACTGTTGTAGCATACCAGCCTTGCGTCATCCGACTTTCTCCGACGTTAACGTGGACGGAGTCACGTTATCATTCTTTTCCCCGCATGTTCCAAAGTTGCGATGATCTCTGATGAGAGATGTCCTAATCATGTGGTGACATGAAGCGCAGCAAGGTGGTACTGTTGTAGCATACCAGCCTTGCGTCATCCGACTTTGTCCGACGTTAACGTGGACGGAGTCACGTTATTGTTCTTTCCCCCTTCCGTGCTACCACATGTTTCATTTGCCAGGATGCGGTTTAGTAAGTTGGTAACCTCTTTCCGTGTACACACCAAACAGAGAGGCCGGGATGATGGTACCTTGGCCCAGGATTAAAGCCAGTCATCCGGTCAGGGGGCATGGGTGTTTCCGGTTGGGACCGAGAGGGGGGGCACCCCCTTAGAGCGCGCATATAGAAATTTGATCCCATGCTACGCGAGGTTGTAGCCTCCCCACCTCAAGGTTTTTCTTGAATGTTGCCGAGGGTGATCCCTGGCTTCGGAAGGTTGAATTGGGTGTACTGGTTAGACGTGTTTCTTCCAAAACACCGTAGACGGAACTAGTCCCCGTGACTACTGAAATCCGTTGGCTGTGGTTAAGTACAAACTCTGCAGAGTCAAATCCTTCCAAATCATCGTATCCATGATCTAGTAGTGTAATCATTATATCCATATCTACCCGCGTGGAAAACCTGTCCCCGATGAACAAGCTCAAGTGGTAAATCCAGTTTTATTGTTATTCCTGTGGATGGACTAAGTTTATATTTGTCTCGTGCTTGTGATAATTTATGTTCCCAAACTATTGTATTATTGAGCTGCAATATAAGCCCTTTATGTGATGTCGCTCAGACGTCCGACTATGGCACGCACCGCATTTATTTATGTTATAAGCCCTTTATGTGGTGTCGCCCCGACGCCCGACTGTGGCATTATTATTCTGCATTTTCCGCTCGAGGAGTCATTCAGACCCTCGTTTGGCACCAGTATTACTATTCTGCATTTTCCGCTCGAGGAGTCATTCAGACCCTCGTTTGGCACCAGTATTACTATTCTGCATTTTCCGCTCGAGGAGTCTTTCAGACACTCGTTTGGTACCAGTATTACTATTCTGCAGTTTCCGCTCGAGGCGTCATTCAGACCCTCTCTTGGCACCCAGTATTTATTATCTCTATGTCTGAACGCACTGGTTAACTTGTTCTTATGCTTCATGTTTACAAATGTTATATCTTATGTCCAAACTGTCTTGCGAGTACTTTCATAGTACTCACCTGGCTTGTTGATTTGGCCAGATGTTGATGAAGGCGATCTCTTGGATGAAGAGTTTGATAGCGCGTCCGACGCCTAGAGGAGTCCTAGTCAGTCCTGCACGATCCCGGATTTTGGTCACTTGTATTGTATACGCTTCCGCCACCCGCAATAAGTCTCCTCGAGCCTCGCTCCGACGCTCGATGAGCTGTAGTCTTCAGGAACTCGCTTCGCGGTGATATTTCCACCACCGTTATTATCGTGAGTTAGTTTGTCTCCGCTCAACCTTGTATTATATTCAGTACTCCTGGTATTTTTCTTCTGTGACCAAGATATTGTCTACCAGTGAGAAGGAATTCTTCCTTACTGGTCCGTAAAAGGGATTGGTCTCTCAATAATTACTTTATTGAAAAACCGGTCGTGACAAGCTTGGTATTAGAGCCAGGCTGACTGTAGGAAGCCACTAGGTGCGATCGCTAATCGGTTATTAGCGTCTTTTGTGCTTTTCAGCATTTTGCAATTGTAGGTATTTTTTGTTGGTCATCATAAATTTATGACATGACTACTCAGAATTTTTGCCTACTTTTGTAGATGGCTGGCAGCAGCTGTGAGTATCGAGTGTTCACGAACGTGCCCGAGGGGTTTGTCAAGCTCCTCGTCTCCATCACCAAGCTCGCGATCGGGCCAGCAGCTCGCCCGGAGTTCACGCTCTACCAGCACAAGCTCAGTGACGACGTGTCTATGCACCAGGCTGTGGTGCAATTCAAGGGAGGACGTTCTGCAGCTCGCCACTTCCGTTTTGTGGGAAGGGCCATGCCTACGGAGAGGCATGCCATGCAGATGGCTGCCCGTGAGGCGATAGCTCGCCTTCGGGACATCCTTCCTACGATGAAGACTCGTCGCTACCGCTACCTCCCATGCCATGTGCCATACACCAGCCACTATGGGTTCGCCTTCCATCGGGGAGAACGAGATGTAGCCATCGAGATGGTTGTGGAGTATCTCAAGGCTCTGGAGGAGTCTTTCGACAACCTCGTGGATGATCTTGTGGCTGCCCACATGGACTTAGTCCGGGGCGGTCCTGCCAGCAGGAAGGAGCTTCTCAACACGGCGCCGCCTCTGACATTCGTCTCGTCTTCAGCCTCGTATGCATCGGCCGTTTTGGCCACTGCTCGCCGTCTGCCTACCACTGAGGAGTTCGACCGAGTCATCGCTCCTACTCCAGTCAGAGCCGCACCGCCTGCCGCACCCGCTCTACCACCAGTCGCCCCAGCACCATCACCGCAGCGCAGCGTTGCGCGCCAGGAGCCAGCTAGAGAGGAGGTGGAGGTTGATTCTCCTGGACCGCTGAGTCTTGCCATCGGCAAGGGGAAGGAGATCTTCACCATCTCCGACTGAGAGCACCGAGTAGCTGCGTGTTGTCTGCTTGCTTGATGTGCTGTTTTTTTTCTGTACGCTAGTTTGTATTGGTGTGTTTGCTGCCTTCCGGAGTAGTACGCTAGTCTAAATAACATGTCAGGAATGTGTACGCGCATCCTGAGTGCTGTATCGTGTGTTTGCTTTTCGCGTGTAAGATTTATGTTAAGCAGTTCTTCTCCGTGCAAAATCATTTATGTTTTCTTGAAAAACCTTGAAGCCTTTTAAATTGTTGCCTTTGCAAGATTTTTCCTTGTGCTACACAGTTTTTCTCATGGGTTTTGAAAATAATACCCCAGACTGGAAAAATGTCTCGCCCGTGGACTCGCTCCATGCCCAATCAGCCAGAAGAGGTTTACGGGACACAGACCAGCAACAGTTTCACTCAGGGTCAGTCCAGTCAACAAGACAGCGAAGCAGCCCTGTCTCAAGTATGCCGTCTCTTCGAGCAAAGCCAGCAACAGCACCAAGAGATGATGAATCATGTCATCAATATGGGAAACCACCATGAACCCTATCAACCACATTCCAAGTTATCTGAATTACAGAAGACTCGCCCCTCAACCTTTGCTCACACCGATAGGCCACTGGAAGCCGATGATTGGCTTCGTGACATTGAAAGGAAACTGATTATTGCTCAGTGCTCAGATCATGAGAAGGTGCTTTATGCGCCACACTACCTTACTAGAGCAGCTGCAGCATGGTGGGAAAACTTCCTACACATGCATCCCAGTGAACACAACATCACCTGGGAAGAGTTCAAGGAAGGCTTCCGTGGGGCACACATCCCCAATAGCATCATAAAGATCAAGAAGAGAGAGTTTGATGACCTGAAGCAGAGAGGCATGTCAGTGACAGAATACAATGGTCAGTTTACCCAGCTGTCTCGTTATGCCTACGACGAGCACATGACAGAAAGCAAGAAGATGGAAAAATTCCTGGACGGCCTGGCACCAGCACTAAGATGCCAACTGATTGTACACACCTTTCCGGATTTTAAGACTCTGGTGGACAAGGCCATCACCTTGGAGAATGAGCGCCGTAGTCTGGAAGATATCCGCAAGCGAAAGAGGGACAAGACGACTCTTGCTCGCAACAACCGAGGCAAGACTGAGGTTCCAAGGACAGACGCAAGGAGATCCACGACTACTGATCCAAAGCCCGTCGGACAGTTTCATGCCAGGGACAAGGAGTACACATACCGTCCAGGGGTCACCTGCTATGCTTGTGGTCAAGAAGGGCACTATGCTAAACAGTGCCCAAAGCCAAAGAACTCGGCACCCAAGCCAAACAATGGTGGAAACAATCCAGCCCCCAAGCGCAACAATTTCAACCCCAACAATAACCACAGGAAGGGTCACCTGAACCATGTGACCAGGGAAGAAGCGCAGAATGCCCCTGACATCGTGCTCGGTACGTTCCCTGTCAACACAGTACCCGCCACGGTTTTGTTTGATTCTGGAGCTTCCCATTCGTTCGTTTCGAAGAGTTTTGTTTTGCAACATGGTTTTCCGATACTTCCCTTGGAAAAATCTATGATCATCAAGTCCCCCGGAAATAAGCAAATCGCTCAGGGTTACTGCCAAGGAGTGGTCATTGAGTTCGAAGGACTACAATTCCAAGCAAATCTCATCGTGTTGGAGAGTAAAGGACTGGATGTCATTTTAGGGATGGACTGGTTGACCACCAACAAAGGATTCATTGACTGTTTCAATCAGACCGTGATTCTCACTCACCATCACGGCAAGACAATAAGAGTTTCCGCTCAAGAAAGGCCACGATCACGGCAACCAAAACTGAACAAAATGGACATTGCAGAACTGAGAAAAGTTCCAGTGGTATGCGAGTTTCCTGATGTGTTCCCTGAAGAACTACTAGGCATGCTACCAGACCGAGAGATAGAATTCAGCATCGAACTAGCACCTGGCACCGCTCCCATCTATAAGAAGCCTTATAGAATGGCACCCTCAGAATTGGTGGAGTTGAAGAAGCAGATAAAGGAATTATTGAACAAAGGATTTATTCGAGCCAGCTCCTCACCTTGGTGTTCGCCTGTGTTGTTCGCAAAGAAAAAGGATGGGACACTGAGACTGTGTATAGACTATCGAGCCCTCAATATGGTCACCATCAAAAACAAATATCCGATGCCACGGATAAATGATTTGTTGGACCAGCTCACTCAAGCCAAGGTATTCTCAAAAATTGATTTGAGATCGGGATATCACCAATTGAAGGTACGGACAGAAGATATCCCCAAGACAGCTTTCACTTCCAGATATGGGTTATACGAGTTTACAGTGATGCCTTTTGGACTAACGAACGCCCCCGCATATTTCGTCCACCTCATGAACAAAGTGTTCATGAAATTCATGGACAAATTTGTGGTGGTATTCATTGATGATATTCTGGTTTACTCAAGGACACCAGAAGAGCATGCTGAGCACCTCAGAATTGTTTTGGGAGAATTGAGGAAACATCAGTTGTACGCCAAATTTAGCAAGTGCGAATTTTGGCTAAGACAAGTTGGTTTCTTAGGCCATATATTGAACCAAGAAGGCGTGGCCGTAGACCCAGAAAAAGTCAAGGCCATACTGGACTGGAAGCCACCCGCCAACGTTACTGATGTGCGGAGTTTCATAGGAATGGCCGGATATTACAGAAGATTTATTGAAAGATTCTCCACTGTGGCAAAACCTATAACACAGTTGCTCAAGAAGGACAAGAAATTTGTATGGACGGAAGCATGCGAGAAAAGCTTCCAAGAACTCAAGAAGAAGCTGACAACCGCACCGGTCTTAACTATGCCAGACATACACAAGAGTTTCGAAGTTTATTGTGACGCGTCCCGAAAAGGTCTCGGATGTGTACTAATGCAGGATGGCAAAGTTGTCGCATATGCCTCCAGGCAGTTGCGAAAGAATGAGGAAAATTACCCAACACATGACCTGGAGCTAGCCGCAGTCATTCATGCACTCAAGGAGTGGAGGCACTTTCTGTTGGGAAATCGCTGTGAAATATATACGGACCATAAGAGCCTCAAATATATTTTCACACAGCCAGAGCTAAATTTACGCCAACGACGCTGGTTGGAACTGGTCAAGGACTATGATGTCGGTATTCACTACCATCCAGGGAAAGCAAATGTAGTGGCCGATGCCCTTAGTCGGAACCCCAGCCCGGACAATGACGGTCCGCAAAACTTGAGGCCTGAGTTTCAGAAAGAGTTCGCTAGGCTCAACATGATGTTAGTCGCTGAGGGCACCGTATCAAATCTGGAGATACAACCCACCCTGGTGGAACAAATTAAGAAGGCTCAACAGGGACATCCCAGCATGGAAGGCATAAAGAAGAAAATGAACCTTGGTAAGGCTTCAGAGTTCGTCACAGACAGTGAAGGAACATTATGGTACGGAGACAGACTTTGCGTACCTAACATTGAGGAACTCAAGCAACAGATCTTGACGGAAAGCCACACCGCTGCATACTCGATCCATCCTGGAGGAACCAAAATGTACAAGGACATTCAGGAAAGATTTTGGTGGCACGGTATGAAAAGAGATATAGCCACATTCATTGCTTGTTGCGATTCATGTCAGCGCATCAAGGCCGAGCATCAAAAGCCAGCAGGGCTACTCCAGCCAAACAGGATACCGGAGTGGAAATGGGATGAAATAGGAATGGACTTCGGATTACCCCGATCACAACGCGGAAATGACGCCATATGGGTCATCACAGACCGACTAACCAAGGTTGCTCATTTCATTCCCGTGAAGACTACCTACTCCACACAAAGACTGGCCAAACTTTATCTCTCCCGTATAGTTTGCTTGCACGGAGTCCCAAAGACTATAATATCAGACCGAGGCACCCAATTCGTCTCCAAATTTTGGGATCACCTACAACAAGCTCTGGGCACGCAACTAGCTTTCAGTACAGCATACCACCCTCAGACTGATGGACAAACGGAACGTGTAAACCAAATCCTAGAGGATATGCTAAGAGCCTGTGTGCTCACCTATGGATCCAGTTGGGAAGAGAGTTTGCCGTATGCCGAATTTGCTTACAACAACAGTTACCAAGCCAGCTTGCAAATGGCACCCTTTAAAGCATTGTACGGACGAAGGTGTCGTACCCCACTGAATTGGTCAGAAACAGGTGACAGCCGTATCTTCGGCCCGGACATGCTTAAAGAGGCCGAGGAGAAAGTTAAACAAATCAGGGACAGAGTCAAGACAGCACAGAGCCGACAAAAGAGCTACTATGATCAGAAGCATCGTGAGGTCAGCTTTGAACCCGGTGATTCCGTATACCTCCGAGTATCTCCTATGAGGGGTTTGCAACGGTTCAAAATTAAGGGGAAGCTAGCCCCAAGATTTATTGGACCATTTTGTGTAAAGGCACGAAGAGGCACGGTAGCCTACCAACTAGAGCTACCCAAGGAGGTGTCAGACGTCCATGACGTATTCCACGTCTCACAGTTGAGGAAATGTGTGAGTAACCCGGAGAAGCATGTACCTCATGAGAACATTGATGTGCAACCAGATCTCACATACAGAGAAAGACCAGTAAAGATATTGGAAGAATCTGAAAGGAGGACCCGTCAGAAAACGACAAGATTTTTCAGGGTTCAGTGGAGCAACCACACTGAGGATGAAGCTACATGGGAAAGGGAAGATTTCCTCCGGGCAGAGTATCCATATCTATTTGAGGATCAGCAGAAATCTCGAGGACGAGATTTTTCCTAAGGGGGTAGGTTTTGTGACACCCAAGTTTTTATTTGGATTTTTGTTAAAAGATTTTATTTGACTTGAGGGGAGTGATTTAAATTTTTCTTCAAGAGAACTCTCCCTCTCAAATATTTTTTTATGGCAAAAGTTTTATTTGGATTCACCCAAGATCTGTCTTTGGTCTTGGAGATTCTTGCCTTTACTTGGACTCAAGATAAAATGTTTTTCATTTGGGGAAAATAACTTTTGAAAATCTTTTTGAAAATGCACTATGGCTTTTGGAAAAAAATCCTTTGCCACTTTCAACAATTCCTTCTTGCCATGGCCTTAGTACAAATAGTCTCTCCTAACCCTTCCCTCACCTTTGGTTCATGATTTGCACCAAATCCAGCAAGTTGAACCTCCCCTATGTTTATTTTCCATTTAAATCTTATTCAAACAAATTTCTGCCTTCTATTCTAGCCATTGGTGATTTACAAAGGAACTCCATTCTCTGTTTCGATTTTTGCCCCCAAACCTTTTTCCCCTCCTAGTCCTTTGAACCCTCAACCAAGATCCATGAAGATCCACTGGTCTTCAGTTCAAAATTTTCAAAGTACACCTGCTGCAAGTTTGGACCAGATTTGTCAAATTTTGTGAAATTCATTCAAAACTTTCTCCAAAAATTCCAAGTAAAATCAGGCAGCCTTTGGGTGCATTGAGTGGTCATCTCACCAAGTTACAGCCCCAGAAAAATTTATCTCATAGCCAAATCTTTCTGTCGAACACCTGCAGTGCATTGTCAATGTCAAGTTTCTGTTAAGTTCAGAGAACATTGCAGTGCACTGTCGTTTTCTTCAGAGCATGTTGTCGATCTCACCAGTGCCACTGTGTCGCCTTGCTCCCCGTCCCTTCCCTCTTGTTCCTGCACCACACGAACGCCTGGCACCTTGCGGACGTCGGCGACGAGCAGCAGAAGGTGCGCCTCCCCGTGACCGACGCTAGCGGCGGCTTTGCGGCCGCCAGCGGGAGGCACGATGCTGACGGCGCCACCCAGTGCCGCCCAAACCACCGGAGCTCGCCGCGTGGCCTTCCACTCCCCCGAACGCGCTGCCACCCTCGTCGTGAACCGCAGGGCGCGGAGCGCGCTCTCTGCCGCCGTCGAGCCCGTGCGGTCATCTCACCGTGGACCGACGCCATTACGCCAAGACCAACTCCGTTTAGCTGTGGAATGACACCAGTAACCTCCACTGATGCTGCCTGGCCACTCAAACCTCCTGCCAATCCACTGCATCGCCATAATCGCTCGCCAGAGATTCTTCGTTCACGGCCACCTCGTCGATCCGCCTATAAATAGAGGCCCCGAGCTTCAACTCGAGCACACACCATCCCTGCACTCCACCTAGAGCACGCCTAGCCACTGGAAGAGCCCCGAGGAGGTCTCCTTCCTCGACTCGGCCGCCGCGACCCGCCACGGGATCCAGCTCGATTCGCTCCTGTGCGTGCGCCTCCGCCTCCCTTCTCTTGCCAGTAGCTTCACTATGCATCCCTCCTTCTGACCCGCGCTTCAATTCGAAGTTTGCAGCCCTCCACCGGAGTTCTCCACCACCACCCGAGCCGCCGCCCGCCGGAGATAGTGTCGCCGTCGACGTGGTGCTCCCCGTTGGTCGAGTCCACCACCCACCGACGCGGAAGAACACGCTGAAGCTCTTGGTACCCTCCGATCCTCCTGACTCGCCGTGGTTCGACGCGGGCGTCCAGCGCAGTCTTCGGGCGCCGGCGAGCTTTTCAAACCTGACATGTGGACCCCGCATGTCAGCCTCTGTTCTATTCCCCTTCGAACCGGTTTTTGTTGGCGTCTTCGGGCAAAATACGCTTTCCCTCTTTAACTAGCGCATTTCTTTCCGAAGCGTTTTCTGTTTTCTCAGTTTAAACCCTGGACAGAAACCTTTATAACTTTTAAATGAAAAGGGATTTTTGAGTGATTCTTTTTATGACAGTCTTAAAATTTTGTCTAGTTTTTTATGGGATTGATTTGAAAAATATTTGGAGAAGTTTCTGTGCACCCATTGGTTTTCACGTTAGTGCCCGTTTTCGTGATTGCCGTAGGTTCCGGAAGAGGTGACGGAGCCGCGAACTTCGCCGAGCTAGACTCCGACTTCTCCGAACCAGGCAAGCATGTTTTGAACATTTGATATGACAGGTGTTTTGCATGTTTGCGTGAAAGTTTGTGCGTGGCATATGAGTGTCGGTAAATACCTCGTTGCTTGTAAGGCAACTACCCGCATGTTCCAAAGTTGCGATGATCTCTGATGAGAGATGGCCTAATCATGTGGTGACATGAAGGGCAGCAAGGTGGTACTGTTGTAGCATACCAGCCTTGCGTCATCCGACTTTCTCCGACGTTAACGTGGACGGAGTCACGTTATCATTCTTTTCCCCGCATGTTCCAAAGTTGCGATGATCTCTGCTGAGAGATGGCCAAATCATGTGGTGACATGAAGCGCAGCAAGGTGGTACTGTTGTAGCATACCAGCCTTGCGTCATCCGACTTTCTCCGACGTTAACGTGGACGGAGTCACGTTATCGTTCTTTCCCCCT
Organism: Triticum aestivum; assembly: GCF_018294505.1. Classification (NCBI taxonomy): domain Eukaryota; kingdom Viridiplantae; phylum Streptophyta; class Magnoliopsida; order Poales; family Poaceae; genus Triticum; species Triticum aestivum. Next base: position 367,133,155 of record NC_057808.1, on the reverse strand, counting down.
TCCGTGCTACCACATGTTTCATTTGCCAGGATGCGGTTTAGTAAGTTGGTAACCTCTTTCCGTGTACACACCGAACAGAGAGGCCGGGATGATGGTACCTTGGCCCAGGATTAAAGCCAGTCATCCGGTCAGGGGGCATGGGTGTTTCCGGTTGGGACCGAGAGGGGGGGCACACCCTTAGAGCGCGCGTATAGAAATTTGATCCCATGCTACGCGAGGTTGTAGCCTCCCCGCCTCAAGGTATTTCTTGAACGTTGCCGAGGGTGATCCCTGGCTTCGGAAGGTTGAATTGGGTGTGTACTGGTTAGACGTGTTTCTTCCAAAACACCGTAGACGGAACTAGTCCCCGTGACTACTGAAATCCGTTGGCTGTGGTTAAGTACAAACTCTGCAGAGTCAAATCCTTCCAAATCATCGTATCCATGATCTAGTAGTGTAATCATTATATCCATATCTACCCGCGTGGAAAACTTGTCCCCGGTGAACAAGCTCAAGTGGTAAATCCAGTTTTATTGTTATTCCTGTGGATGGACTAAGTTTATATTTGTCTCGTGCTTGTGATAATTTATGTTCCCAAACTATTGTATTATTGAGCTGCAATATAAGCCCTTTATGTGATGTCGCTCAGACGTCCGACTGTGGCACGCACCGCCTTTATTTATGTTATAAGCCCTTTATGTGGTGTCGCCCCGACGCCTGACTGTGGCATTATTATTCTGCATTTTCCGCTCGAGGAGTCATTCAGACCCTCGTTTGGCACCAGTATTACTATTCTGCATTTTCCGCTCGAGGAGTCATCCAGAACCTCGTTTGGCACCAGTATTACTATTCTGCATTTTCCGCTCGAGGAGTCATCCAGACCCTCATTTGGCACCAGTATTACTATTCTGCATTTTCCGCTCGAGGAGTCTTTCAGACACTCGTTTGGTACCAGTATTACTATTCTGCAGTTTCCGCTCGAGGCGTCATTCAGACCCTCGCTTGGCACCCAGTATTTATTATCTCTATGTCTGAACGCACTGGTTAACTTGTTCTTATGCTTCATGTTTACAAATGTTATATCTTATGTCCAAACTGTCTTGCGAGTACTTTCATAGTACTCACCTGGCTTGTTGATTTGGCCAGATGTTGACGAAGGCGATCTCTTGGATGAAGAGTTTGATAGCGCGTCCGACGCCTAGAGGAGTCCCAGTCAGTCCTGCACGATCCCGGATTTTGGTCACTTGTATTGTATACGCTTCCGCCACCCGCAATAAGTCTCCTCGAGCCTCGCTCCGACGCTCGATGAGCTGTAGTCTTCAGGAGTCATATCACTCGCTATGCGGTGATATTTCCACCACCGTTATTATCGTGAGTTAGTTTGTCTCCGCTCAACCTTGTAATATATTCAGTACTCCTGGTATTTTTCTTCTGTGACCAAGATATTGTCTACCAGTGAGAAGGAATTCTTCCTTACTGGTCCATAAAAGGGATTGGTCTCTCAATAATTACTTTATTGAAAAACCGGTCGTGACATAGGACATCATCATCATGTGCACAATGTGACCAAGGAGTTGATCACGGGATGATGTGAGTTACGGAACGTGTAAAGAGACTTGCCGGTAATGAGATTGAACAAGGTATCGGGATACCGACGATCGAATCTCGGGCTAGTAACATACCGGTAGACAAAGGGAATTGTATACGAGATTGATTGAATCCCCGACATCGTGGTTCATCCGATGAGATCACCATGGAACATGTGGGAGCCAACATGGGTATCCAGATCCCACTGTTGGTTATTGGCCGGAGAACGTCTCAGTCATGTCTGCATGGTTCCCGAACCCGTAGGGTCTACACACTTAAGGTTCGATGACGCTAGGGTTATAGGGAAAGTATGTACGTGGTTACCGAATGTTGTTCGGAGTCTCGTATGAGATCCCGGACGTCATGAGGAGTTCCGGAATGGTCCGGAGGTAAAGATTTATATATATGGGAAGTCCTGTTTTGGTCACCGGAAAAGTTTCGGTGCTATCGGTAATGTACCGGGACCACCGGGAGGGTCCCGGGGTCCACCAGGTGGGGACACCAGCCCCAGAAGGCTGCGTGGGCTAAGTGTGGGAGGGGACCAGCCCCAGGTGGGCTGGTGCGCCCCCCCACCAAAGCCCAAGGCGCAGGGAGAGTGGGAGGGGGCAAACCCTAGGTCCAGATGGGCCTTAAGGCCCACCCTAGTGGCGCCCCCCTCTCTTCCCCCCTTGGCCGCCCCCCTAGATGGGATCTAGGGCTGGCCGCCACCCCTTGGGGTGGGAACCCTAGAGGGGGCGCAGCCCCCTCCCCCCTACATATAGTTGAGGTCTAGGGCTGCCCAACACATGAGTTTTCCTGTCTCTCTTGGCGCAGCCCTACCTCTCTCCCTCCTCCTCTCCCGCGGTGCATGGCGAAGCCCTGCGGGATTGCCACGCTCCTCCATCACCACCACGCCGTCGTGCTGCTGCTGGACGGAGTCTTCCCCAACCTCTCCCTCTCTCCTTGCTGGATCAAGGCGTGGGAGACGTCACCGGGCTGCACGTGTGTTGAACACGGAGGCACCGTTCTTCGGTGCTTAGATCGGAATCAACCGCGATCTGAATCGCTACGAGTTTTGCAACGTGTTTTGCAACGCTTCTGCATTGCGATCTGCAATGGTATGTAGATGCACTCCCCTTCCCCTCGTTGCTAGATTACTCCATAGATTGATCTTGGTGATGCGTAGAAAATTTTGAATTTCTGCTACGTTCTCCAACAGTGGCATCATGAGCTAGGTCTATGCGTAGTTTCTATGCACGAGTAGAACACAAAGTAGTTGTGGTCGTCGATGTTGTCAATTTACTTGCCGTTACTAGTCTTATCTTGATTCGGCGGCATCGTGGGATGAAGCGGCCCGGACCGACCTTACACGTACACTTACGTGAGACAGGTTCCACCAACTGACATGCACTAGTTTCATAAGGTGGCTAGCGGGTGTTTGTCTCTCCCACTTTAGTCGGATCGGATTCGATGAAAAGGGTCCTTATGAAGGGTAAATAGAAATTGGCATATCACGTTGTGACTTTTGCGTAGGTAAGAAACGTTCTTGCTAGAATCCCATAGCAGCCACGTAAAACATGCAACAACAATTAGAGGACGTCTAACTTGTTTTTGCAGGGTATGCTATGTGATGTGATATGGGCAAAAGGATGTGATGAATGATATATGTGATGTATGAGATTGATCATGTTCTTGTAATAGGAATCACGACTTGCATGTCGATGAGTATGACAACCGGCAGGAGCCATAGGAGTTGTCTTAATTTATTGTATGACCTGCATGTCATTGAAAACGCCATGTAATTACTTTACTTTATTTCTAACCGTTAGCCATAGTAGTAGAAGTAATAGTTGGCGAGACAACTTCAAGAAGACACGATGATGGAGATCACGATGATGGAGATCATGGTGTCATGCCGGTGACGAAGGTGATCATGCCACGCCTCGAAGATGGAGATCAAAAGGCGCAAGATGATATTGGCCATATCACGTCACTTTATGATTTGCATGTGATGTTTATCATGTTTACATCTTATTTGCTTAGAACGACGGTAGCATAAATAAGATGATCCCTCACTAAAATTTCAAGAGACGTGTTCCCCCTAACTGTGCACCGTTGCGAAGGTTCGTTGTTTCGAAGCACCACGTGATGATCGTGTGTGATAGATTCTAACGTTTGAATACAACGGGTGTTGACGAGCCTAGCATGTACATACATGGCCTCGGAACACATGCGAAACACTTAGGTTGACTTGACGAGCCTAGCATGTACAGCCATGGCCTCGGAACACAAGAGATCGAAAGGTCGAACATGAGTCGTATAGCAGATACGATCAACATGGAGATGTTCACCGATGATGACTAGTCCGTCTCACGTGATGATCGGACACGGCCTAGTTTGACTCGGATCATGTATCACTTAGATGACTAGAGGGATGTCTATCTGAGTGGGAGTTCATTAATCAGATGAACTCAACTATCATGAACATAGTCAAAAGGTCTTTGCAAATCTTACGCTTTAGTTCTACTGTTTAAGATATGTTCCTAGAGAAAATTTAGTTGAAAGTTGGTAGTAGCAATTATGCGGACTGGGTCCGTAAACTGAGGATTGTCCTCATTGCTGCACAAAAGGCTTATGTCCTTAATGCACCGCTCGGTGTGCTGAACCTCAGCGTTGTCTGTAGATGTTGCGGAACATCTGACATACACGTTTTGATAACTACGTGATAGTTCAGTGCGTAATGCTAACGGTTTAGAATTGTGGCACCAAAGACGGTTTTGAAACGTCGCAGAACATATGAGATGTTCCGAAGACTGAAATTGGGATTTCAGACTAGTGCCCACGTCAAGAGGTATGAGACCTCTGACAAGTTTCTTAAGCCTGCAGACTAAGGGAGAAATGCTCAATCGTTGAGCATGTGCTCAGATTGTCTGAGTGCCACAATCGCTTGAATCGAGTGGGAGTTAATCTTCCAGATGAGATAGTGATGGTTCTCCATAGCCACTACCACCAAGCTATTAGAGCTTCGTGATGAACTATAACATATCAGGGATAGATATGATGATCCTTGAGCTATTCGCGATGTTTGACACCGCGAAAGTAGAAATCAAGAAGGAGCATCAATTGTTGATGGTTAGTAAAACCACTAGTTTCTAGAAGGGCAAGGGCAAAAGGGATACTTCATGAAACAGCAAGTCATTTGCTGCTCTAGTGAAGAATCCCAAGGTTGAATCCAAACCCGAGACTAAGTGCTTCTGTAATGAGTGGAACGGTCACTGAAGCAGTACTACCCTAGATACTTGGTAGATGAGAAGGCAGGCAAGGTCGACAGAAGTATATTGGATATACATTATATGAATGTGTACTTTACTAGTACTCCTGGCAGCACTAGGGTATTAGATACCGGTTCGGTTGCTAAGTGTTAGTAACTCGAAATAAAAGCTGCGGAATAAATGGAGACTAGCTAAACGTGAGATGACGATGTGTGTTGCAAGTGTTTCCAAGGTTGATGTGATCAAGCATCACATGCTTCCCCTACCATCGAGATTGGTGTTTGCGTTGAGCGTAAACATGATTGGATTATGTTCATCACAATACGGTTATTCATTTAAGGAGAATAATGGTTACTCTGTTTATTTGAATAATACCTTCAATGGTCTTGCACCTAAAATGAATCTCGATCGCAGTGATACACATGTTCGTGCCAAAAGATATAAAATAGTAATGATAGTACCACATACTTGTGGCACTGCCGTTTGAGTCATATTGGTATAGAACGCATGAAGAAGCTCCATGTAGATGGATCTTTGGACTCACTCGTTTTTGAAAAGATTGAGACATGCGAACCATGTCTATTGGTATATATGCATGAAGAAACTCCATGCAGATGGATCGTTTGGACTCACTTGATTTTGAATCACTTGAGACATGCAAATCATACCACATGGGCAAGATGACTGAAAGGCCTCGTTTTCAGTAAGATGAACAAAAGAGCAACTTGTTGGAAGTAATACATTTGATGTGTGCAGTCCAATGAGTGCTGAGGCATGCAGTGGATATCGTTATGTTCTTACTTCACAGATGATTTGAGTAGATGCTGAGTGTATTTACTTGATGAAACACAAGTCTGAATTGTTGAAAGGTTCAAGTAATTTCAGAGTGAAGTTGAAGATCGTCGTGACAAGAGGATAAAAATGTCTATGATATGATCATAGAGATATCTGAGTTACGAGTTTGGCACACAATTAAGACATTGTGGAAAGTGTTTCACAATTAATACCGCCTGGAACACCATAGTGTGATGGTGTGTCCGGACATCATAGCTGCACCCTATTAGATATGGTGCATACCATGATGTTTCTTATCGAATTACCACTATCGTGTATGGGTTAGGCATTAGAGACAACCGCATTCACTTTAAAAATGGCACCACGCTATTCCGTTGAGACGACACCGTTTAGAGAAACCTAAGTTGTCGTTTCTTAAAAGTTTGGGGCTGCGATGCTTATGTGAAAAAGTTTCAGGCTGATAAGCTCGAACCCAAAGCGGATAAATGCATCTTCATAGAATACCCAAAACAGCTGGGTATACCTCCTATTTCAGATCTGGAAGTAAAAGTTTGCTTCTAGAAACGAGTCCTTTCTCGAGGAAAAGTTTCTCTCGAAAGAATTGAGTGGGAGGATGGTGGAGACTTGATAAGGTTATTGAACCGTCACTTCAACTAGTGTGTAGCAGGGCACAGGAAGTTGTTCCTGTGGCACCTACACCAATTGAAGTGGAAGCTTATGATAGTGATCATGAAACTTCGGATCAAGTCACTACCAAACCTCGTAGGACGACGAGGATGCGTAATACTTCAGAGTAGTACGTGATCATGTCTTGGAAGTCATGTTGTTGGACAACGATGAACCTATGAGCCATGGAGAAGCGATGGTGGGCCCATATTCCAACAAATGGTTAGAAGCCATGAAATCCGAGATAAATGGAACTTTGAGAAGAAGACGGACGTGGACGGTAATGTTACCATCTATGAAGCTCGACTTGTGGCAAAGAGTATTTCCACAAGTTCAAGGAGTTGACTACGATGAGATTTTCTCATCCGTAGCGATGCTTAAGTCCGTCGGAATCATGTTAGCATTAGCTGCATTTATGAAATCTGGCAGATGGATGTCAAAACAAGTTTCCTTACTAGTTTTTGTAAGGAAAGGTTGTATGTGATACAATCAGAAAGGTTTAGTCGATCCTAAGGATGCTAAAAGGTATGCTAGCTCCAGCGATCCTTCCATGGACTAGAGCAAGCATCTCGGAGTGAGAATATACGCTTTGATGGAGTGATCAAAGTTTTTGGGTTTATACAAAGTTTGTTAGAAACTTGTATTTACAATAAAGTGAGTGGGAGCACTACAACATTTCTGATAAGTATATGTGAATGACATATTGTTGATCCGAAATGATGTAAAATTTCTGGAAAGCATAAAGGGTTGTTTGAAAGGTGTTTTTCAAAGGAAGACCTGGATAAAAGCTGCTTACAAATTGGGCATCAAGATCTATAGAGATAGATCAAGACGCCCGATGATACTTTCAAAGAACGCACACCTTGACATGATTTTGAAAGAGTTCAAAATAGATCAGCAAAGAAGGAGTTCTTGGCTGTGTTACAAGGTGTGTGTATTGAGTAAGACTCAAGACCTGACCACAGCAGAAGAGAGAGAAAGGATGAAGGTCGTCCCCTATGCTTCAGACGTAGGCTCTACAGTATGCTATGCTGTGTACCGCACATGAAGTGTGCCTTGCCATGAGTTGGTCAAGGGGTACAATAGTGATCCGGGAATGGATCACATGACAGCGGTCGAACTTATCCTTAGTATCTAGTGGACTAAGGAATTTTCTCGATTATGGAGGTGAAAAGGAGTTCGTCGTAAAGGGTTACGTCGATGCGAACTTTGACACTAATCCGGATGACTCTGAGTAGTAAACCGGATTCGTATAGTAGAGCAGTTATTTGAAATGGCTCCAAGTAGCGTGTGGTAGCATCCACAAGATGACATAGATATTCGTAAAGCACACACAGATCTGAAAGGTTCAGACCCGTTGACTAATAACCTCTCTCACAAGCATAACATGATCAAACCAGAACTCATTGAGTGTTAATCACATAGTGATGTGAACTAGATTGTTGACTCTAGTAAACTCTTTGGATGTTGGTCACATGGTGATGTGACCTGTGAGTGTTAATCACATGGTGATGTGAACTAGATTATTGACTCTAGTGCAAGTGGGAGACTGTTGGAAATATGCCCTAGAGGCAATAATAAATTGGTTATTATTATATTTCCTTGTTCATGATAATCGTTTATTATCCATGCTAGAATTGTATTGATAGGAAACTCAGATAGATGTGTGGATACATAGACAACACCATGTCCCTAGTAAGCCTCTAGTTGACTAGCTCGTTGATCAATAGATGGTTACGGTTTCCTGACCATGGACATTGGATGTCGTTGATAACGGGATCACATCATTAGGAGAATGATGTGATGGACAAGACCCATTCCTAAGCCTAGCACAAGATCGTGTAGTTCGTTTGCTCAGAGCTTTTCTAATGTCAAGTATCATTTCCTTAGACCATGAGATTGTGCAACTCCCGGATACCGTAGGAATGCTTTGGGTGTACCAAACGTCACAACGTAACTGGGTGGCTATAAAGGTGCACTACAGGTATCTCCGAAAGTGTGTGTTGGGTTGGCACAAATCGAGACTCGGATTTGTCACTCCGTGTAAACGGAGAGGTATCTCTAGGCCCACTCGGTAGGACATCATCATAATGTGCACAATGTGACCAAGGAGTTGATCACGGGATGATGTGAGTTACGGAACGAGTAAAGAGACTTGCCGGTAACGAGATTGAACAAGGTATCGGGATACCGACGATCGAATCTCGGGCTAGTAACATACCGGTAGACAAAGGGAATTGTATACGAGATTGATTGAATCCCCGACATCGTGGTTCATCCGATGAGATCATCATGGAACATGTGGGAGCCAACATGGGTATCCAGATCCCGCTGTTGGTTATTGGCCGGAGAACGTCTCGGTCATATCTGCATGGTTCCCGAACCCGTAGGGTCTACACACTTAAGGTTCGATGACGCTAGGGTTATAGGGAAAGTATGTATGTGGTTACCGAATGTTGTTCGGAGTCTCGGATGAGACCCCGGATGTCACGAGGAGTTCCGGAATGGTCCGGAGGTAAAGATTTATATATGGGAAGTCCTGTTTTGGTCACCGGAAAAGTTTCGGGTGCTATCGGTAATGTACCGGGACCACCGGGAGGGTCCCGGGGGTCCACCAGGTGGGGCCACAAGCCCCAGAAGGCTGCGTGGGCTAAGTGTGGGAGGGGACCAGCCCCAGGTGGGCTGGTGCACCACCCCACGAAATCCCAAGGCGCAGGGAGAGTGGGAGGGGGCAAACCCTAGGTCCAGATGGGCCTTAAGGCCCACCCTAGTGGCGCCCCCCTCTCTTCCCCCCTTGGCCGCCCCCCTAGATGGGATCTAGGGCTGGCCGCCACCCCTTGGGGTGGGAACCCTAGATGGGGCGCAGCCCCCTCCCCCCCTATATATAGTTGAGGTCTAGGGCTGCCCAACACATGAGTTTCCTGTCTCTCTTGGCGCAGCCCTACCTCTCTCCCTCCTCCTCTCCTGCGGTGCTTTGCGAAGCCCTGCGGGATTGCCACGCTCCTCCATCACCACCACACCGTCGTGCTGCTGCTGGACGGAGTCTTCCCCAACCTCTCCCTCTCTCCTTGCTGGATCAAGGCGTGGGAGACGTCACCGGGCTGCACGTGTGTTGAACGCGGAGGCACCGTTCTTCGGTGCTTAGATCGGAATCAACCGCGATCTGAATCGTTACGAGTACGACTCCTTCATCCGCGTTTTGCAACGCTTCTGCATCACGATCTACAATGGTATGTAGATGCACTCCCCTTCCCCTCGTTGCTAGATTAGTCCATAGATTGATCTTGGTAATGCGTAGAAAATTTTGAATTTCTGCTACGTTCCCCAACATCTCCGAGGATGACGTGAGCCTCGGCAACGAGGATTTCATCGTGCCTGAGGAACCTCTCGAGTAGGAGCGCTTCAAACGCCAGCTAATAGCCACTGCAAGGAGCTTGAAAAAGAAGCAGTAGCAGCTTCAAGCTGACCAAGATCTGCACAACGATAGATGGACTGATGTCCTGGAAGCCGAAGAATCCGGCCTCAAACGCCCAACCAAGACTTACCCCAAGCGCAAATTGCTACCCTAGTTCGATTAGGGGGCGCCGGAGCCCATACCTCCCATGCGCAATGCGGCCGACCGACCACCGCGCGGTCGGGAAAATGCGGCTGACCGACTACCTTGTGGTCGGGATAAAGCGGTAGCTCAAGCCGAACAGTAGCCCGCCCCACCTCAACGTAAAAACGGAGATAAAACAGCTCGGGGATATACATATGACCTTCGGCAGGACCTGGACAATAATGCAGGATATACCAGATCGATCTACGAATCGCGAGGACGTGCCTTGACACGTGACAACGGCTATCTATTCGGACGTGACAAACCCAGTCACGCCCGGGCTGACAACCGCCGACGGTCTCCATCGGAGCTACGTCGTGACGCGGCCCGATATAGAGGCGCCGCACACCCTCTTTGCTTCACTGACGAAGTAATGGATCATGAATTCCCAGAAGGGTTTAAACCCGTCAATATCGAATCATACGATGGAACAACTAATCCTGCGGTATGGATCGAGCATTTTATTCTCCAGATCCACATGGCCCGCGGTGATGACCTTCACGCCATCAAATACCTCCCACTAAAACTCAAAGGACCAGCCCCGCACTGGTTGAATAGTCTGCTTGAAAACTCCATCGGCAGCTGGGAGGACTTGGAAGAAGCCTTCCTTGACAACTTCCAAGGTACATATGTCCGGCCACTAGATGCCGATGACTTAAGTCACATAGTTCAACAGCAGGGAGAGTCAGCGAGGAAATTCTGGACTAGGTTCCTAACTAAAAAGAACCAGATCGTTGACTGTCCGGATGCCGAAGCCCTAGCGGCCTTTAAACATAGCATCCGCGACGAATGGCTCGCCTGCCACCTCGGCCCTCACGGCACTCATGACCCGCTTTTGTGCGGGTGAGGATAGTTGGCTGGCCCGTAGCAAAAACACGGCCAGCGAAATGGGCACCTCCGAGGTGAAACATAGCAACGGCAAGCTCCGACGCAGCAGACACAAACGCTGAAGCAATGGCGACAACACCGATGACACGACAGTCAACGCCGGATTCAGTGGATCCAAGTCTGGTCAGCGGAAAAAGCCATATAAAAGAAACAATCAGGGACCATCCAGCTTGGACCGCATACTCAATCGTCCGTGCCAGATACATGGCACCCAAGACAAACCAGCCAACCATACCAACAGAGATTGTTAGGTTTTAAAACAGGCCGACAAGTTAAATGCCGAGAACAAGGAAAAAGGATCGCACAACAAGGACGATGACGAGGAGCCCCGGCAACCGAACACAGGGGGACAGAAGAAGTTTCCCCCTCTGGTCAAAACAGTGAACATGATATATGCTACGCAAATCCCCAAGAGAGAATGCAAGCGCGCACTCAGGGACGTCTACGCGATAGAGCCAGTCGCCCCAAAATTCAATCCATGGTCGTCATGACCAATTACCTTTGATCGTCGGGATCATCCGACCAGCATCCGTCATGGCGGTTCAGCCACACTGGTCCTCGACCAAATCATTGATGGATTTCACCTGACGCACGTCCTCATGGATGGTGGTTGCAACCTCAATCTGCTCTACCAGGATACAGTGCGCAAAATGGGCATTACTCCATTACGGATCAAGCCCACAAATACTACCTTCAAAGGAGTCATACCAGGTGTAGAGGCCCGCTCAACGGGCTCAATCACACTTGAGGTTGTCTTCGGATCTCCGGACAACTTCCGAAGCGAGGAGTTAATCTTCGATATCGTCCCCTTTCGTAGCGGCTATCACGCACTGCTCGGACGGACATTATTCGCTCGATTCAACGCGGTGCCACACTATGCTTATCTCAAGCTCAAGATGCCTAGTCCACGCGGCGTAACATTCAATGGAAACACGGGACGCTCCCTCCATACAGAAGAGCGCATCGCTGCCCTAGCAGCAGAAGTAATGAGCGGCCTTCTCAAGCAGAACCTTAATTCGGCTGCCGAGCTCCCGGACACCGTTAAGAGAGTCCGGACTATTCCGCAGTAGGACACCTTGGCTCGTCAAGAGCTCGACTAGAAATTTGGCCTTCGTCTCAGTCCCGATCAAGTGGCGGCATTCGTACCGCACGTACATAACTATGCACTCAAAATTCCTTGGGCATGGACGGAGGCATAGCTAGCTTGTGATCCGCAGTTCGGCTGACCGACCCTGGACACACACATACTTTCACTTTTTCTTCTTTCCCTTTTCAGGTTTATTTTCCGCAGGCTCCCTCTGACGGCCTGATCACCGGTCCTCTCGAAAGGACAAATACACCAAGATGGCAGTAAGCATGGACGTACAGGGGAATGTCAAGGTGGTCTCTTTAACGATCACCCTACCTGTCTTCAGGACCCACACACAGCTCTCCCTTGGTCGTGGCATGTCAAATAGCCTGTTTCTTATCGCACTACTTGTATAAATGCGCTTTGACGTATTAATCAAAATATAACGGAAATAGTTTGCGGCCCAAAGTCTGTGGCTCTAGCTTACTATCTTTTTTCTTCCTTCCTTTTCTTTGATATCTTTATCAAATAACACCCATACACTTTGGTATGTTTCAATTTGCTAGGGGCTTCGTAGCACCCCGCAATACGACAGCAAAGTCCGAGCACCTTTTACAGTATAGTTCGGCACCCCGAATTTAGCACTATATGCATTGGCTCCGAATCATGTCTTTGGTCAATAGTTGGGTTGCCCGGCTCCTGTGCTTGCTACCTTACGTTCCGCTATATCGGCTAAGGTAGTAAAGGGATAACTACTGCAACTGTGGCCTGGTTTACCCGGATGAGCACCTCAGTAGAGAAAGCCAAAAACTAACAGTAATGATGCGGCGAGAGCCGGTCAGCTCTTCGGAGGTTTCAAATCGTTTGAGATTTTTTTCGCATTATGCGAGGGATCGGTACTTACCCGATCAGGCGCTTATAGCCTCCTAGTTCGGATACTAGGGGCCGCGCCTACCCTTTTTATTGTCAAACTCCTATGACTAAGTGAGGGTGCTAAAGCCGCATAGTCCGATTGCCTGGTTCGTTGCGCTAGACACCTCCTTCAAGGACCAAATAATTGGATCAAGAGTGTTTAGATTACATCCCGAACACCCCCGTACTACCTACGTGGGGGCAGAAGCCGACGACTAGCCAACTCTCAGATACAAAATACGGCCGCACAGGAGGTAAAATTTTTTAAATAGCAAACAATATATTACATAACGGCTTTGTTACATCATACAAGGGAAAGACAACATGAATGTATTCATTCGAAAATAATGTCTTGCGCACATTGCATCGCTACAATATGAGACCCCTCCAGGACGTCTTCAAAATACCACTCGGGTGTGCGGTGCTCCTTCCCTCTGGCGGCCCCTCGGTCACAAGCTTGGCGGCATCCATCTTGGCCCACCACAGCTTGACACGGGCGAAGGCCATGCACGCGCCCTCGATGCAGACCGACCACTTGATGACGTCCAGCCAAGGACAGGCATTCACCAGCCGCTTCACGAGGCCGAAGTAGCTGCTGGGTATAGCTTTGGCAGGCCACAGCCGGATTATTAAATCCTTCATGGCTAGTTCGGCCACCCTATGCAGCTCGACCAGCTGTTTTAGCTGGTCACTGAAGGGCACTGGATGTTCTAGCGCAAGATATTGCAACAAGAACAGCTTCTCCGTTGAGCTCCCTTGTTCGGCTTGGAAGAACTCCGCAGCGTCAGATACACTGCGCGGCAGATCCACAAAAGCCCCTGGAGAAGTTCGAATCCGGGTTAGTATAAGATACTTCTTCTTCACATACTTGCTTTGCATACTAAACGCCTTACCGGCCGCGATCTTCCTGGCCTCCTGGATCTCCTAGAGGGCGCTCTGGGCTTCAACCCGGGCCGCTTCTGCGCTTTGGCGAGCCTTGGCGAGTTCGGCCTCTTGAGCTGAAGCATCGCGCTCCAAGGTCTCGCACTTTTTCACAGCATCCTGCAGCTCTTGCTGGACCTCATTGAGTCAGGCCTCGTGCTTTTTGCGGGAGACTTTCCCTTAGCAGCCTTCTCCTCGGCCTTGGCCAGTGCCTTCTTAAGGGCCTCGACCTCGGTCGCTGCTCCTGCACAGATCAGGGCACTCCAGTCAATATACATCATTTATACTTTCTGAATATACAGCAAGTCATTACATACCTTGCTTCTCTTGGAGCTGCCTCCTCACATGGCCGAGCTCCTCCTCGGCCCGCTCCAGTCTCTGCTTCAGTCCGGAGACTTCGGCAGTGTGTGAGGCCGCGGCCAGCAGTGACGCCTGCATATTCATATAAGACATATTTCGTTAGTTTCCTGCAATAATGGATTGATCCTCTGTCCGGCCTTTCTTTCTGAACACCGGACAGTGTCTCAGGGGCTACTGTCTATATTGGGATTTTCTCTTTCTGCATTGCTTACCTCAAAACCTGTCAGCAGGCTGCTGCAGGCTTCGATTAGTCCGCTCATGGCAGACTGAACCCTCTCAATCACCGTACCCATAAGGATATGGTGCTCATCCACAATGGAAGCGCCTCGTAGCGCTTCCATCAGATTATCCGGTGCCCCTGGTTGGACAGAGGTCACCAGTGGAATGGGCATACCCCCTTCTTTTGAAGGAGGTTGCACACCGGATTCCGGAGCCGTATGGGTCTCCGGAATCGTATTCGGCTGAGGGCCGAACCGAACACGGCCCTCATCGCCAGCCTCCATGGGGATTTGCTCCCCCAGGTGTTCGGCGACGGAGGTTTCGCCCACTGGCGCCTCCTGAACCTCTCCCTGGCCTGAGAAGGTCCTTCGGGATAGCACCTCGGTGTCACCCCTGGCCCTGGAAGAGTGAGCGGCCGGCGGTGACTCGCTGGCCATCTCCTTCGAATCTAGCGAACCTCCTGTAAGGATCGCTGGGAGCTGTCTGATGTCTACTACACAACCTTCTTCTTGTAGATGTTGTTGGGCCTCCAAGTGCAGAGGTTTGTAGGACAGTAGCAAATTTCCCTCAAGTGGATGACCTAAGGTTTATCAAACCGTGGGAGGCATAGGATGAAGATGGTCTCTCCTCTTGTGTCCCAATACACCCAATACAATGGTAAATTGTATAGGCGCACTAGTTCGGCGAAGAGATGGTGATACAAGTGGAATATGGATGATAGATATAGGTTTTTGTAAACTGAAAATACAAAGACAGCAAGGTAACTAATGATAAAAGTGAGCGTAAATGGTATTGCAATGCGTTGAAACAAGGCCTAGGGTTCATACTTTCACTAGTGCAACTTCTCTCAACAATAATAACAAAATTGGATCATATAACAATCCCTCAACATGAAACAAAGAGTTACTCCAAGTCACTAATAGCGGAGAACAAACGAAGAAATTATTGTAGGGTACGAAACCACCTCAAAGTTACTCTTTCGGATCGATCTATTCAAGAGTCCGTAGTAAAATAACACGAAGCTATTCTTTCTGTTCGATCTATCATAGAGTTCGTACTAGAATAACACCTTAAGACACAAATCAACCAAAACCCTAATGTCACCTAGATACTCCAATGTCACCTCAAGTATCCGTGGGTATGATTATACGATATGCATCACACAATCTTAGATTCATCTATTCAACCAACACAAAGTACTTCAAAGGGTGCCCCAAAGTTTCTACTGGAGAGTCAAGACGAAAACGTGTGCCAACCCCTATGCATAAGTTCACAAGGTCACTGAACCCACAAGTTGATCACCAAAACATACATCAAGTAGATCACGTGAATATCCCATTGTCACCACAGATAAGCACGGCAAGACATACATCAAGTGTTCTCAAATCCTTAAAGACTCAATCCATTATAAGAGAGTAGAGGGGGAGAAACATCATAAGATCCAACTATAATAGCAAAGCTCGCGATACATCAAGATCGTGCTACTGGTGAGGGATCCCCCCTCCAGCAGGGTGTCGGAACAGGGTCCCGATTGGTTTTTGGTGGCTATAGAGGCTTGCGGCAGCGGAACTCCCGATCTATTCTGTTCTCTGGAGGTTTTAGTATTTATAGGATTTTTTGGCATAGGTCTCACGTCAGGGGGTCTCCGGGTTGTCCACGAGGCAGGGGCCCACGCCCGGGGGGTGGGCGCGCCCCCCACCTTCATGGGCAGCCCGTGACTCTCCTGGCCCAACTCTTTTACTCCGGGGGCTTCTTTTGGTCCAAAAAAAATGATCAAAAATTGGCACGTCAATTGGACTCCGTTTGGTATTCCTTTTTTGTAAAGCTCAAAAACAAGGAAAAAATAGAAACTGGCACTGGGCTCTAGGTTAATAGGTTAGTCCCAAAAATCATATAAAATAGCGTATAAAACATCCTAAATGGATAATATAATAGCATGAATACTTCATAAATTATAGATACATTGGAGACATATCAGCATGCACAAGCTTAATTCCTGCTCGTCCTCGAGTAGGTAAATGATAAAAGAAATAATTTATGAAGTGTGAATGCTAACTGGTGCACAAGTTTGATCAATGATAATTTCAATCACCTTTTCTAGCATCATTACATGTCATAACAGTAGCTCATATCATAAAGCTTCTCATGATCAACTAAGAAGATATTCACATGTTAAAGTATAGATCATAAACTTTCTTGAAACTAACAAACCGTGTTATTAGTCATCAAACAATTACAATTCATCTTATTTTCAGGAAGAGTCTATGTCAGAGCTTTGATTCAGCAAACTTCACATACTCAACTATCATTTAGTCTTCCATGATTGCTACCACTCAAAGCATATTTTTAGAACAAATAGTATTTATCGAACACAGAGAAAGATAGGGGCTCAATGTTTCCCCTCCCAACCTTTTACCTCTAGGGTAATGTCAACAATAATAATTCATGCTCAAATATATTTGAATGGTCATATATGCTTAGATCTTTCCATCACATAATGCTTACCAACTAAAGAGTAGGTTGGAATGAGAAGGAATACTACTGACTCTTGCATAAAAGTAAAAGATAGGCCCTTCGCAGAGGGAAGCAGGGATTTGCAAAGGTGCCAGAGCTCGAAGCAAAAACATAGATGAAAATAGTTTTGAGAGGTATGCTTTCATTGTCAACATAACGACCAAGAGTTCCCAATATATTCCATACTAGATACATTATAGGCGGTTCCCAGGCAGAAAGGTAAAGTTTTTTTACTCCCCCTCCACCAACATTCACATTCCACGGCTTGTCCAAAACAACGGGTGCCGTCCAACTATCAACATTCCTGGGGGAGTTTTGTTTAAATTATTTACGAATTTCTTTTTGATCTTTTGATCATAGGACTGGGCATCCCAGTTACCAGCCATTTTCTCGTGAATGATAAGCGGAGTCCACTCATCGTGAGAATAACCCACCTAGCATGGAAGATACTGACAGCCCCTAGTCGCTACATGAGCGATTCGGGCATACAAAACAGATTATTATTTGAAGGTTTAGAGTTTGGCACATGCAAATTTACTTGGTACGGCAGGTAAAAACCGCATATAGCTAGATATGGTGGACACTCATGGAAGAAACTTGGTTCAAGGAATTTGGATGCCCAAGCAGTATTCCCGCTTAGTAGAGATATTTTGGCTAGCAAAGGATTCTAAATAGCAAGCACCACATGTTAGAGGATCCATAACAATATAACTTCTATACAAATATACCCAAGCATAACTCATTATGTTGTCTTCCTTGTCCAACTTCAACTAATTTGTTCAGGTTTGAAAATAATTAATGGGGCTCACAATCATAGAAGATGTCCAAGGTAGTATTATATGTGAAACATCTCTTCCTTCAATATTCTTTCATGAATTGTTCAAGTGACCAATACAATGTTTGCTAACCTTAAAAAATTTACCACCTCTACTTCTTATATGTGAAGGCATTACTCCCCATGGGAAAGGCATATGAAACATATATAATTTCATATTTATGACATTCAAATCATTCAACCATTTACTCATAGGATATAAGTGAAGCACACGAGTAAATGACAAACTACTCCAAAAAGATATAAGTGAAGATCAATGAGTAGTTAAATAATTATGTAGCTATGTGAAGACTCTCTCCCATTTAAGAATTTCAGATCTTGGGATATTATTCAAACAGCGAGCAAAACAAAATAAAACGACACTTCAAGGATAGCACTCATCATGTGAAGAAGCAAAAACTTAGGCTCAACCGATACTAACCGATAATTGTTGAAGAAGAAAGGTGGGATGCCTACCGGGGCATCCCCAAGCTTAGATGCTTGAGACTTCTTGAAATATTATCTTGGGGGTGCCTTGGGCATCCCCAAGCTCGAACTTTTGCGTCTCCTTAATTCCTTTTATATCACGGTTTCCTAAATCTCGAAAGCTTCATCCACACCAAACTCAACAAGAACTCGTGAGATAAGTTAGTATAAACCAATGCAAAAACCTTATCATTCTCTACTGTAGCAAATCACCAAAATTATTATTCAACATTGCATACTAAACTTCTCTGCATATTCGATACTCCTATCCTCAAATAGAATCATTAAACAAGCAAACATATGTAAAAAATGCAAACATAATAGCAATCTGCCAAAACAGTATAGTCTGTAAAGAATGCAAGATTCATCATACTTCCCTAACTCTAAAAATTATGAAAGAAAATTCCCACTGTATTAAATTTATCAGAGCTTATTATGCAAAAGGTTTCAACATTTTATCACGTTCTGAGTTTTCTAGGGAATTTTTGCAACAGCGGTAAACTTTCTGTTTTCAAACAGCAACATGAAAACTTGTAAAATAGGCATAGTAAAGGTTATAGATGCCACTTTTATTGAAATAAAAGATGCAAAACATTGTTCTAAATAACAGAAATCAAATACTAACAAAATAATTTGACGCTCCAAGCAAAACACATATCATGTGGTGAATAAAAATATAGCTTCAAGTAAAGTTACCGATGAACGGAGACGAAAGAGGGGATGCCATCCAGGGCATCCCCAAGCTTAGGCTCTTGGTTGTCCTTGAATATTACCTTGGGGTGACTTTGGCATCCCCAAGCTTAGGCTCTTGCCACTCCTTATTCCATACTCCATCGAATCTTTACCCAAAACTTGAAAACTTCACAACACAAAACTTAACAGAATATCTCGTAAGCTCCGTTAGCGAAAGAAAACAAAACACCACTTCAAGGTACTGTAATGAACTCATTATTTATTTGTATTGGTGTTAAATCTACTGTATTCAAACTTCTCTATGGTTTATAAACTATTTTACTTGACATAGATTGATCAAAATAAGCAAACAACACACGAAAAAACAGAATCTGTCAAAAACAGAACAGTTTGTAGTAATCTGTATCAAACATATACTTCTGGAACTCAGAAAAATCTACCAACATAGGAGGACCTAGATAATTTTTTTATTGATCAGCAGCAATTGGAATCAATATTTTATCACGATCTGGTGATTTTTAACAATTGTTTTCGTGAACAGAAAGTTTCTGGAATTTTCAGCAAGATCAAATAACTATCATCCAAGAAGATCCTATAGGTTTAACTTGGCACAAACACTAATTAAAACATAAAACTACATCTAACCAGAGGATAGATAAAATATTTATTACTAAACAGAACCAAAAAGCAATAAAATAAAAATAAAATTGGGTTGCCTCCCAACAAGCGCTAACGTTTAACGCCCCTAGCTAGGCATGATGATTTCAATGATGCTCACAAAAAGATAAGAATTGAAACATAAAGAGAGCATCATGAAGAATATGACTAGCACATTTAATTCTAACCCACTTCCTATGCATAGGTATTTTGTGAGCAAACAACTTATGGGAACAATAATCAACTAGCATAGGAAGACAAAACAAGCATAACTTTAAAACTTTAAGCACATAGAGAGGAAACTTGATATTATTGCAATTCCTACAAGCATATATTCCTCCCTCATAATAATTTTCAGTAGCATCATGAATGAATTCAACAATATAACCAGCACCTAAAGCATTCTTTTCATGATCTACTAGTATAGAATTTTTACTACTCTCCACATAAGAATTTTTTTTCTCATTCGGAATAGTGGGAGCAAACTCAACAAAATAACTATTATGTGATTGAAAATTAACATCAAGATGACAAGTTTCATGGTTATCATTATTCTTTATAGCATATGTGTCATTGCAATAATCATCATAGATAGGAGGCATGCTTTCATCATAATAAATTTGCTCATCAAAACTTGGGGGACTAAACATATCATCTTTATCAAACATAGCATCCCCAAGCTTGTGGCTTTGCATATCATTAGCATCATGGGTAGTCAAAGAATTCATACTAACAACATTGCAATCATGCTCATCATTTAGAGATTTAGTGCCAAACATTTTATAGACTTCTCCTTCTAGCACTTGAGCACAATTTTCCTTTCCATCATTCCCACGAAAGATATTAAAAAGATGAAGCGTATGAGACAAACTCAATTCCATTTTTTTGTAGTTTTGTTTTATAAACTAAACTAGTGATAAAACAAGAAACAAAAAGATTCGATTGCAAGATCTAAAGATATACCTTCAAGCACTCACCTCCCCAGCAACGGCGCCAGAAAAGAGCTTAGTTGACGGGGTGGTAGTGCCGCTTACCTAGCCTCCCCGGCAACGGCGCCAGAAAAGAGCTTGATGTCTACTAGACAACCTTCTTCTTGTAGTCGTTGTTGGGCCTCCAAGTGCAGAGGTTTGTAGGACAGTAGCAAATTTCCCTCAAGTGGATGACCTAAGGTTTATCAATCCATGGGAGGCGTAGGATGAAGATGGTCTCTCTCAAACAACCCTGCAACCAAATAACAAAGAGTCTCTTGTGTCCCCAACACACCCAATACAATGGTAAATTATATAGGTGCACTAGTTCGGCGAAGGGATGGTGATACGAGTGCAATATGGATGATAGATATAGGTTTTTGTAAACTGAAAATATAAAAACAGCAAGGTAACTAATGATAAAAGTGAGCGTAAACGGTATTGCAATGCGTTGAAACAAGGCCTAGGGTTCATACTTTCACTAGTGCAAGTTCTCTCAACAATAATAACAAAATTGGATCATAGAACAATCCCTCAACATGCAACAAAGAGTCACTCCAAGTCACTAATAGCGGAGAACAAACGAAGAAATTATTGTAGGGTACGAAACCACCTCAAAGTTACTCTTTCGGATCAATCTATTCAAGAGTCCGTAGTAAAATAACACGAAGCTATTCTTTCCGTTCGATCTATCATAGAGTTCATACTAGAATAACACCTTAAGACACAAATCAACAAAAACCCTAATGTCACCTAGATACTCCAATGTCACCTCAAGTATCCGTGGGTATGATTATACGATATGCATTACACAATATGAGATTCATCTATTCAACCAACACAAAGTACTTCAAAGAGTGCCCCAAAGTTTCTACCGGAGAGTCAAGACAAAAATGTGTGCCAACCCCTATGCATAAGTTCACAAGGTCACTGAACCCGCAAGTTGATCACCAAAACATACATCAAGTAGATCACGTGAATATCCCATTGTCACCACAGATAAGCACGGCAAGACATACATCAAGTGTTCTCAAATCCTTAAAACTCAATCCGATAAGATAACTTCAAAGGGAAAACTCAATCCATTACAAGAGAGTTGAGGGGGAGAAACATCATAAGATCCAACTATAATAGCAAAGCTCGCGATACATCAAGCTCGTGCCAAGTCAAGAACACGAGAGAGAGAGAGAGAGATCAAACACATAGCTACTGGTACATACCCTCAGCCCCGAGGGTGAACTACTCCCTCCTCATCATGGAGAGCACCGGGATGATGAAGATGGCCACCGGTGAGGGATCCCCCCACCGGTAGGGTGCCGGAACAGGGTCCCGATTGGTTTTTGGTGGCTACAGAGGCTTGCGGCGGCGGAACTCCCGATCTATTCTGTTCTCTGGAGGTTTCAGTATTTATAGGATTTTTTGGCGTAGGTCTCACGTCAGGGGGGTCTCCGGGTTGTCCACGAGGCAGGGGCCCACGCCCAGGGGGTGGGCGCGCCCCCCACCCTCATGGGCAGCCCGGGACTCTCCTGCCCAACTCTTTTACTCCGGGGGCTTCAATTAGACTCCGTTTGGTATTCCTTTTCTGTAAAGCTCGAAAACAAGGAAAAACACAGAAACTGGCACTAGGCTCTAGGTTAATAGGTTAGTCCCAAAAATCATATAAAATAGCATATAAATGCATATAAAACATCCTAGATGGATAATATAATAGCATGAATACTTCATAAATTATAGATACGTTGGAGAGGTATCACTGTCGTGGGCCGGACTGCAATAGCATAAATTAACATGTTAATACTACGAAGCGGAGAGGCCGGATACATGGACGTACACGAGTTTTTATTACTTACGATGCAGCCAGGGGCTTGATCCGGGGGCGTCGCTCTGGACTACTGTCGACATCCCATGCGGAGTTATCCGCGAGGGAGCCCTTTCCCCTCTTGGACGCCTCCGCCTCAAGATTCGTGGAGGCCGCCCTCTTCTTCATTCCCCCATCAGGGGGAGGTTTTTTCCTCCTCCTCCTCGCCGTCGTCCTCAGCGGCGGAGGAATGGGTCTCTTCGTCTTCGGACGTGACGTCCGAAGCACCCTTGCGACGGGGGCCACTTTTGGCCCCCTTGGCCTTCTTCTCCGGCGGCTGATAGGGCGCCAGAACCAGCATCTTCGCCAGGAGCGGGATGACTGGCTCTTCGGGCAGCGGAGCCGAACACTGGATCCGCTCCGCTTTCTCCGTCCATACCTGAAACAATATAGTAAAGATTAGGCATCCTCCCTGAACAAGCAAGTAGAGGGTACGCCTTGAGAAGTAAAGGACTTACCGCATTGGCAGGATGGGTAAGATCGTGCCCGCGGTCCGAATCTAGGGCCGGCGGCTTCTCGTTGCCCTTGAAGAGCAACTTCCAGGCATCTTCGTGAGTAGTTCCGAAGAGCCTCTCCAGGGTTTGGTGCTTCTCCGGATCGAATTCCCACAACGGGGAGGTTCGGCTTTGGCAGGGGAGGATCCGGCAAACCAGCATCACCTGGATCACGTCGACTAGCTTGATGTTTTTATCCACCATGCTCTGAATGCGAGTTTCCAGCGCTATCAGTTCGTCCGACGAAGACCAGTTGGGGCCCTTCTCTATCCAGGAGGTGAGCCACATTGGAGCTCCGGACTTGAATTCAAGAGCCGCCGCCCAAGTGGTGTCGCGTGGCTCTGTGATGTAGAACCACTGCTTCTGCCACTCTTTGACAGTCTCCAAAAAAGTGCCCTTAGGCCATGTGACGTTGGGCAGCTTGCTCACCATGGCACCTCCGCACTCCGCGTGCTGGCCATCCACCACCTTCGGCTTCACGTTGAAAACTTTGAGCCACAATCCGAAGTGGGGGTGGATGCGGAGGAAGGCCTCGCACACGACAATGAATGCCGAGATGTTGAGGAAGGAGTTCGGGGCTAGATCATGGAAATCTAGCCCGTAATAGAACATAAGTCCGCGGACGAAAGGGTGGAGAGGAAACCCTAACCCGCGGACGGAGTGAGGGAGGAAGACCACCTGCTCAGTGGGCTTCAGGGTGGGGATGATTTGCCCCTTGGTTGGAAGCCGGTGGGCGATTTCTTTCGCCAGATACCCGGCCTCCCGAAGCTTAGTGATGTCCTTCTCCTTGTGTAGCGACCAGACCTCAAATAGTCTGATCTACCGTGCACCAGTGTCATCCCTGGATCAGTAATGCTGACACGCACAGTACTTGGAGGATTTATAACAGAGTAACAATCACACACTTATTACATCGAGTATCTCAAAGGAGAAATAAGTATGACAAATATGGCTCAAGGCCATCTAAAACGATAACAGCGGAAGACTTGGAAGGTAAGTGAGTCCATCAACTCCAACGGCATCACTGAGTATAAGACCACGACCTAAGGCACCTTACTCGTCGTCTGAAAAGTCTGCAACATGAAATGTTGCAGCCCGAAAACGGGTCAGCACATGGAATATGCTGGCAAAATAACACATAGAGAGTAATGAACAGAATAAAGCTATACTACATGCATATTTGGCTAGTGTTTAAGCTCTATGGTTACAGTTTTGCGAAAAGCCAATTTTTCCCTACTGCAAAGGAATAAATTTTATTTAACTATCATGGTGGTTGTTAAACATTGAGAATGGTTGACAGCATCTCAATCCCAAATAAGTATCATCCTTAACCCAGCAAAATTAATTTGAGTAACATGATGAGATTCACATGATAATCCAAGTACTAGATACTCAAGATGTCCATAACCGGGGACACGGCTAACCATGATTAGTTTATACACTCTGCAGAGGTTTGTGCACTTTTCCCCACAAGACTCAATCTCCTCCGTTGGATTACTCGCACTACATGGTGTTTGAGTGACGGATGACCGAGACATAGTCTTTCAGAAGTGTTTGCACCTTACGATCGGGTAGACCGTTACACCTACTTTCCCCTAATCTGCTAGACTACCACTATAAGAGTTCACACAACTTATTCAACTATGCTAGAGCCCATAATAGCTTGTGGCTGCACACGGAAGTTTCTAGCATGAATAATCTCATGATCCCTTTGAGCCTGGGTGGCGGTCCAAAAGAAAACAGGCAATCACTGGAATACCCAGGTGCCTCAATCCACCCAGATGTGTGTTCAAGTTGCCACCTTAAGTAAACCATTAAATTAACAACCTCACATCTGTCATGGATACACTCACCCAATCCACGTCTACTAGCATAGCATAGCAATATGAGCAAACGTAGAAGTAACTCCCAGGGTTTGATAACAAAACAGGTAATAGGTACTACCTCATCTACTTCCCAATACCCACAATTTAATTAGATCCTAATCATGCAATGTTTGAGGATTGGTCTAATGCAATAAAACTGGGTAGTAAAGAGGTATGATCAAAGTGTTACTTGCCTTGCTGATGATCCGTGAAACCTAGAGATTCGAAGTAGCAAGCGGCGCACTCCGGGTACTCTATCGCAAACAAACAAGCATACAGTAAGCACTCAACTAATGCACAGGTAAAACTCAAATAAAAGATCTAACCAGAAAGTTCAACTTAAGTACTCCGGTTTGCGAAAAGAATCAAATCAAACGAAGCAACGAAAGTCAAACGGCGAAAGAAACAAGCTTCGTTTACTAATCTGGATCTAAGTCAAATTTAACAGTAGCAAAAACTTGTTTGAGTTGGTTAAACGGAAAGAGAATTTTGAGACGAAACTCTAGGCACTTGAATCGCCTGATTCTGATAAACGAGCGAAAAGATATACTAGAACAAAAATCGGATCAGAAATCGCGATCTGGAATAATCGCGGAAAATCCGAGAGAAAGAAAAACTGACGAACAGTTTATGGAATGAACGTTCGTTAACTGTAACTAAACGATGAACACGTTCATTAAAATGAACGAACGAGCGAATGCTCGCTAATTAACTAAACCGAGAAGAAAGAAAAAATAAACCGATCTAAAAAAACAACCGCAGTTTTTTTTTAAAAAACCCGGGCGGTTTTCTAGAGAAAACCGCCGGCGGCAGCGACAACTCCGGCGGCCACCTCGGCGAGGGCGGCGGCTCCGGCGGGCTCCGGCGGGGTCGGCG